>NC_065919.1:43323139-43349240 GCF_024586455.1 Bactrocera neohumeralis
TTAGAGCGTGATTTTTATACTCTTGCAACCTGTTGCTGCAGAGTTTTATAGTTTTGTTCACGTAACGGTTGTATGTATCACCTAAAACTAACCCCGCCCCCTTATAAGTTTAAAGTACATATCCCCTAAGCCGATAAAGCCACAACAACAAAATTCACCCAGCACAAATATTATAAGAACTTATTTGAACAGTGTGAAATGGATGAAATCGGAAGATAACCCCGCCCACTCTTCATATAACGGTACGATTCCCTGGCTTTGATTCCTCAAAGTTGCAAGAGTATAAACTGTTTGGTTGCACTCGAACTTAGTTCTTCCTTACTTGTTTTGGTTTCGGCTCGGCTTGTTTTTCCCCTCCATTCTGATGATTGTTGGCTTGTTTGCATGTCAAACTCATAAACTGACGCCTAATCGCATGTTCAAAGAGACCTTTTATAAAAATATCTACCAAAATCATTCAAATGGTCTCGCGAGAGATGTCGAGATCTCTTGCCATCACTCTAACATTTGCCCGACAATTTTTAAGCACCATAGGTTCATGTTCGTGCTGAACGAGGCATGTCTTCAACGATCTTTCGACCGTCTTTGACCACTCGTAGGCTTGTTTTTGTGATAAAACAGAATCACCGTAAATCTTTTCCATCATTCGCAACAATTCAGCATACGAAATTAGGTTAGAAATACAATATTTTAGACAAATTCGATATTTTTATCTATTGTAAAAATCGCAACGAACTGCTGAGGTGTACCGACTTAAGTAGCTGCTGTACACAAACTGGTTAACAGATCACGCTCACATTGGCATAGTAATAAAAGATAGTCCTACCAACTTAGAAAAATGCATTTCTTCTACACGGAGAATTTAATTACTCTTTCTGTGTGGTTTTTTGTAATAATGTATGTAAGAAATCTTAATGAAATTCAGAAATAATCTCTTTCTAATAACAGTTTCTCTTCTTGCCTGTGATTAGCTTTTGACTGGATTATTACTCGTTTTACTTTTACAATAACAATCGAGTTTTTTCCTTCAAGGTGTTTTAAAAATTTAAAAATGAGATTTTCGAGAAAGTCTCTCGTCGCTACCCTGGGAAAACTCTTATCTAACGAATGCATCTTAATTTTTTTGAATTCAGGTAATCCATTACCAAGTTATGAGGAACAAGGTAAACTAACTTTTTTAAAGGATGAGGTTCGAATAACTGCTTTAAAGAACTATTGGTTTCAGTAAAGAGATTTTAATTATCAGCGTCGTAAAAAAATCGCAAAAGCATGCGTGTTTTGCACAAACTCACTTTTAGAGAGCTTGTCCAACGAGTTGTCATAGAAACCGAGAAAAGTGTTAATATCTAAGGGTCATCTGTGGTATATAAGAACTATTTTAGCTCTTTAAACTCATGCAAGCTCTCACTCGTCAATGATCCATTCCATCGCTGGAAATCTCATCGTTGTTTAAAAGAACATTACCCAGAAACACTATTTCTACAACTGTACTTTGAGTTTTTAATGAACTTTTAATATTTTATAAGTTGAAGATATTTAATATTTCCCCAAACTATTTGGTATATACTTTTATTTAATATTTGATTATTTTTCTAACCCAAAGGCACCATTTACAAGCCTTCAACCACAGCTGAATGAGATCACACGCAACACAGACGGTTTCATGCTCTACGCCAGTTCCCTGCAGCTGCGTATACACATCGACGATCCACGTTTCATATCGAAAAGTGAAATTCTAGAACTGAAATGTGTGGCCGATATAATGGGCATATCGAGTGTGCGGCGCGAGAGTAAGGTGCAGGCAACGATCTTGGCGCTACGTGATGCTGGACACAAACAACGCTTGCTGGGGCAAGGTAATGGCGCTAGCACATCCGGCAGTGGCAGTTGTTATGAAAGCATAGGTTAGTTACATAATTACTTAAAAGATTTTTTTAAAATTGTTATTAAAAGTTATGATGTCATTTGTTATAAAATGGCTTAACATAAACATCAAATAATTTTTGTATTTTCAGTATTTATGCACGCTTGGGTATTCTGGCTATGTTTCCTATTGTTTTTGCGAGGAACCCCACAGCTAACCAACTGCCATTGGAGTTAGCTGTCTACGTCAGAAGTCAAATCTAAAAGGCCTGCCAGCTAAGAGCATAACTGTAACTTAGTAAATAAACATAGTTTTAAGAATTAGTTAAATAAGCAAACACCGAACCAAAACATAAAAACAACGTTTGAATTAACTACGTTGCAAGAAGAAGGCTGAAGGAAGCATCTTACATTAACGGAAACATAGAAACCAAATACTCGCACAGAATTTAGGTAAATTAAAGCTTAGCGGCACTAACACATGAAAGTTTCTACACAAAACACTCACACGAACATGTCCAAAACATGAAAGCAAAATTATCAAAACGGTGAAAAGGCCAAAAATAAAAGCAGTGATTAAGTCTACTACTGGCATGATCCATAGTGAGTCGTTAGCTTAGTTAATTATAAGGAACCTATTAATATGGTTAACCTGCATTCACCACACTTAAGCATAAGCAAATAAGCAATGAAAAATCCAGTGTTCAGTGAAGAGGAGCGCATTTAAATTACGTTACATTAATTGCTAATTACTTGAGTATCTCAAGAGCTCATTCGCGGCATAAAATACCCTATAAGAGATATTGTAAATAGTTATTTACTGTTAAGTGCTTACGTCAATGTGATTATGAGATTTGTTGATTTTAAAAACACTAGCGCCATTATAAAGACATAGACATATAATTTTAGTGTTCGACTAAGTATGTTACCTACAATATAAATTGTATTTTTTTATGTATTTCATAATCATTTAATAAAGGAGACTCATTGCATAAACCTAAAATCATATATTTACATTCTATACTAGGTCGATTGGAACCGCCGCATACCCAAAACAATGCACCGAAATTTCGACGAACTATATTGAAGGTCTGGTATTTTTAACAGGTAATCGGACAACGGCCACGCCTACAAAATGCCATTAACCGAAACCTTATAAAATGCCATAACTAAGCACTACATTGGGATGCAAAACTCTAATTTGGCACAGGAGTAGCCCCTGTAGGCTAAACATTTGGAAGATGTGATCGCCAATTGTAGCCAGGTCCTTCTCCACCTGGTTTTTCAACGGAGAGGAGGTTTGATTCCCCCAGCGCTTGAAGGACCGCAGAAAACTCGTAACGCCGACTCATTAGATGTTGTCATCATCCATGCCTCTGCACCATACAGGACGACGGGGGTGATGTGTGACTTGTAGAGTTTGATCATTGTTCGTCGAAAGAGGATTTTACTTCTCGATTGCCTACTCATTCCGAAGTTGGATCTATGCACAAGAATTATTCTGCACTGGATTTCGAATAGACGAAATGAGGTGAGAGGCAAATTGTGAGTGCGACGACTGTTTGTTTGAAGACAGCAGATAATTCGTCCTGCCCTCGTTCTACTAGAGCCCTTTGCTTCACTTCCTTATCCAGTCTGAAAATACTAGAACTAACGGCGCTGTTGCTGAGGCCAACGATGTCAATATCAGCGGTGTACGCCTGCAAATACTGTACACTCTTATAGAAGATTGTACCAGCTAAAATTATTTTCTTCTGAAGTAGGTTGAAGAAGTTGCATGATAGGGAGTCGCCTTCTCCATCCTTATGGAGGTTTTGGTATTGTTCAACGTCAGTGTGCATAGCCGTATTAGTTTCAGGAGGATACCAAATACGGATATAGTGGCGTAAGGCGGATTTTTGTCGTGCTGTCGAAAGCAGCTTTAAAATCGACGAAGATGGTGTGTGTCGATTCTCTTTTCACAGGTCTTTTCCAAGGTCCAATCAATTTGTTGACAATGGAATTTAATCTTTCACACAATACTCTCGATAAGAACCCTTTATGCGATGTTTAGGAAACTTATCCCACGGTAGTTGGCGCAGATTGTGGGGTCTCCCTTTTTGTGGATTGGGCAGAGCACACTTAAATTCCAATCATTTAGCATGCTTTCGTCAGCCAATATTCTACAAAGAAGCTAATGTACTCGTACTATATACTCATTATTAGTTGATTAAGTGTGATCAGTCTTTTGTGGTAGATTTTCCTGATTACTCTAAAGACAATTAGCAAACGGACTGAGAATTTACTGTTCTTCGTTCAAGTGACATAGTTGCAACATGTCCAGTTTTTTCAAAAACCAGGTAACCATTTGCTGCGAAGTGCTTCTTGCACGAATAAATTTTGTTGGATGAAACACTTATACAGTAGAACGCTGTTTGCTTTCGGGCTCACATGCGTAGATTCATCGTGAACAAATTTTTTTCGAAATTTTAAAAAATAATCGCTCGAAAATGTTCGCGATTTAGTTCGAGTTTTTGGCTGAAGTGAATATTTTAAGTTACTTCAATCAACATAAATAACGTTATCTTGTCTATACGTTAAGATTATGTGACCATCAGATTTGTCAAACTTTACGACGAAGTTATGAGTTGCAACACTAGGGCACGCGTGGTCTTACAAAAGCTGGACTGTCCAAAAATAAATACCAAGATGGTTCCAACGATAATTGCTTAAACACGGATAAGAAAAATGAGATTTCGGAATCTTTCTGCTTCAACATAACTCTGCCAGCCGCTCAGGGCGCTCATATTAAGTTAAGAGAAATATTTAGATCGGTAATTAGGGAGAACAATGAGCCTGCTTCATGACTTAATAAATAAATTAAGAAGACAAAGCGGAAAATCTTACAACAGAAAGGCCCTACAGGAAATTACCTAATCAAACAATACCAAAATCTTCTCTTGCTTTCACTTATTTTTACAAACGAATTTATCTCTGCAAATGCGACTCTCACCACAGGTAATTCTAATCAATTCAAAAATAAATCATAATTTCGAAATCAGAATTTATTGTGATTGTTGTGTGTGTTGGTGAGTGTGAGTGTGTGTTGGTTTGAGGAACTTTGGTGCCTTTCAAATAATATTCATTCAGCTGTTTAGTTGGGCGTAAATATTCAACGCCACGCAACATTGCGCTAATGTTCAATCTAAGCGCTCTGGCGAATAGCCTGGTGGTCTTGCTCTCACTCTACAAAGTACAACCCCTGCCGATTCATATTTGTAATGGCACTCAAAAAATTATGTATAAATTCAAATTACCTCGTACCGTGGCATCCAGGCTCGTGTGACACCTTTGCCTTTGGCCACTTGCTTGCTAACTAATGCCGGAAGTAAATAAGCTTGATAAATTTACTCTCATCATTTTTGCATTAATTCAGGCTGCTTTGGCATCAGAAAAATGTCTTTTGATTAATCAAAAATATGCCTCGACACACACACACATCCCGACATGTAATACACCCAGACAAAGTTTCATAGGCATGTAAATGGCTGCGAGTGGGCTAATTTGGTGCAGACCAGTGTAAAACAAACAACAACTGAGCGAGAACTCAGTATAAGGCCGGTGGCTTTCAGTCACAGACGGAAATAACAAATTACTGGATAGCATAGGCGCCAAAGGCGCTTGTCACTGGCAGCCAACGACACTTATCATCCATGCAGCCGCCAGCCGTTTGACTACAGACACACACAGCTCAAACCAAATCAGCAGACCGCCAGCGCCACCGCCACGGAAACCGACCAAAAATGTGAACGTCTTTTTTTGTTTAAATAAACTCTCGCCTATTCAGCGCTACGCCGTAGCAACGCAAAATTAAGTGACGCAAAAAAATCAGAATTCTCGAACTTTGGGATGGTGAGAAAAAGTGTGCGAAGGTTTTGGTGTGCCACCGCAAGGCCATCATAAACGTTACAACCCCACCTACACCTACCTTTTCAGCAGCCTAGGCTCCAGGGCAATTGGAGCTTAGAGCGGCACACAACGTGCCTCGCACGAAGTTAGCGGTGAAAGCCGGCAGCAAGGCAACGATGAACGTGTACACGAAAAAATTCCAGATTTTTCCATGCGCTTTATCAAACTGACATTTCCGCCTGCGCTGCGCTAAGATATTAGATTTTTCGGCATTCCACCCTGTGGCAACGCCGAACACAGCTTCGTCGCCCCGCAACCAGCCATTGTGGCATTGATGTGGCAGCGTGGCAGCAACACCGCACTGGCAGCGATTATGTTTGCTAAGGATTAGATTTACCGGCGTTGCTGTACGCTTAGCAACAACAGCAGCAAAGGAACTCTCCTCCATCACTGTCGTTTGGCGTAGAAAGCTTAGAAGTACAGCAGCAGTCGAGCAGCAGATGTGGGGACCAAGTTGCCGTGGCACACTAATCCACCAAACGAACTTGGCGTTAAGTTGATTTAGTGTGTCACGTGGCGTAGCTGTAAATTGGACGCCACTTACAACTGCGCGTCACGAGACGTAACTTTCCAGGTTAGTGGCATAATGTCGCAGCGATTGTACCCAGTTTAAGTACTGCGATAGGATTTGATTTCGTTCTGCTATGGCTGCGGGGGAACTATGTGCCCGTGGTTGTTGCAATGCTTTGTTAGGAGTATATACACAGGCGATGGCGCGGAAGACTTTAATGTCAGGTAGCAAGCATTTCAAATAGATCGCTGCTGCGTTATTTTTATGAATTAGTGTTTTCCCCTTTGTCCTTGGCTGCTTGTCGTCAAGTTTTTTGTAGTCTTCAAATTTTTCACATTTTATGACATTTTCTAACATTTTTGAGAGTACGAAAAAATAGGATTTAATAGAACACTAGTTAAAAACCTAAAATACCCTTAACTGAAATATTAGTTTTCTCGATTCTGGCCAGAAGAGATCTCACATAATTTCCAAGGACCTCATGAGGAGTGACTTGTACAGTTTTGTTTTTGTTTTCATTAAGAGAAGACTTTACTTCTCAATTGCTTACTTAGCCCAAAGTAGCACCTGTTGGTAAGAGTTAATCTGCATTGTATTTCGAGGTTTACATTGTTGTTGCTGTTAATGCTGGTTCCAAGATAGACGAAATTATCTACGACTCCGAAGTTATGACTGCTCCTTATCCAGTGAAAGCAGAACTAACGGCATGGTTGTTGAGGCCTTTGATATCAATATCATCCGCCTACGCCAGCATCTGTACACTCTTATAGAAGATTGTACCTTCTCTACTCATCTCTGCAGGTCGAATTATTTTCTTCAGAAGTAAATTGAAGATGTCGCAGGTTAGGGAGTCGCATTGTCTGAAACCTCATTTCAGGTCTTTCCCGATCCTGATTGTTGTTGATTTTTCAGGCCTAAAGCTCAGTTTTTTGACAGTGTTAAGGAGGCTTATCCCACAGTATTTGGCGCAGATTGCGGATGGGGCAGAACACACTTAAATTCCAATCGTCGGGCATGCTTTTGTCCGACCATATTCTATAAAAAAAGGTGATGCATGCTCCTTATAAGTTCTGCTCCGGCATCTTTGAATAACTCGACTGGCATCCATCGACCAACGCCGAATTGTTGTTCTTCAGACGGGTTTTGAACTTCTTCGTTCACCATCTCCCAGTGTTTTGCTTTCACTGCCATTCAGCAGGCTGGAGAAGTGTTTCCCCCATAATTTGAGTATGCTCTGGACATACGTAACTAGATCTCCAAAAGAACCTTCAAAAAATAGTGAAGGGCAGTGAAAAAATACTCTATATTATCAAAAATGTTATTCCTTAGATCCTTAACTGACAAACACATTGAAACAGGTGTGCTGACAGTCGATAGATCGTCGGAAAAATTTTCCTTACTGACTCTTAAAAAGGTTGGACTGGAAGTTTGTGTAAGGAGCTCTCCGTTAATCTTAGCTTTATGGTATCGACCCACTGTAATATCTCTGCGTTCAAAGTTAGTCAGTGAGTGTCTTGTCACTAGAAATAGGATCACATTACTTCGTTATCAGATTCTTTACGGTGCCTCGTCATAACGGAACCGCTCGTAACTGCAAAGTCGATGAGGCACTTCTTCCTCGCTCACACCCATTGGCAACTAATGTGTTAGCATTACGCCTACGGACCCCGGGTGCGCTTAGCAGGCGTTGTCGACGATCTGCTTCTGAGCAGTTGACGGAAAAGATCTTCTGAACGACTTGCTCTTAGCAAAGCTCATCTTTTCAGAATCTCAGAGTTCTTACTGGAATGTCCAATAGACATCGCTAAAAAATCTTGGCAGACACAAATTGTCACAGCTGTGTGGAGGAAAGTGAAGGTGAGGTCCTTCATAGTTAAGATTTTGCATGACTTACGTTGAAACAACTCGGCAGTCCTGACAATAGTCGCCTCAACAGATTTGCGATAGTCGCAAAACGCGTTGTCGATTTGTAAGAGTCTTACGATCTTTTATATGAGAGTTTTAGGTAGCACAACGTACCGGTGTTCTAACCTGTTCGAGTGAGATCCCTGTTAGGATCGAGCCCAAAATCTAAACTGAAAAAAGCATTTTGAGAAAAAGGTATTTAAATTTCTGGTTCTCGATTACGCTAAGTAAATTATTGTTACAAATGCGATCATATCAGCAAACACTTATGCAGAATCAACTTCAAATTGTATTGATATTCTCAAACGTAAGTTAGTTTAATATTTACGCAACAACAATACTCCATTTTTTTTTTTGGATATTCTCACGTAAATATAACCTCTTAAAATTAAAATATATTTGTCGAATTTACCGTTTGATACACTCACATTCAATTTCCATCCCATCATCATTCATTTCTCTAACGCATTACCTTGTCATATTTCAGGTTCTGCCATAAAGTAATATTTCATTGAGACGCTCACATTTCCCAAAAACAATGAGACACCCGTTCTTTTTCGTAAACCCTTTCTTCCGACAAACAGGTACTTAACCCTATGAACATACATATATGCACACATATAAACTAGTCTATAAATGTCAGAAAAAACTTCTGTTTCCTTTCCCTTCCCAACATATGTGTGGCTAAGTGAAAGTGTGTCATGCTTAAGTGCCGCGATCTTCATTAATCATCATGCGTCTTGAGACAGGTGGCAAGCAATTGAGTGCGGCGCGACAGGCAAATAGTGCAAATGCCTTTGGTGGGCGTAATACTGTAGTCTCGGGGGAGCATTTGCTAAGTAGCACAAAACCGATTTGTTCACCTGTGAAATAATCCAAATCAGCGACGCAAATGAAATGTGGCAAACGCAAAATGAGAAAGACTGAAAGGTAGAACAGCAGAAGAATAAACGACAGAATAGGATCACAAAAAAATTAATGAAAATGATTTGTTGGTATATTCGCGCTTTTTCAGACTCGCAGAAATATGATTTTTTGCATACATACTTATACCTTTATAGGGTGTGAATTCGATAGGACTAAAATTTTCGCAAAAACACAGTGGCTTACTAAGCTCTAAAAATGCAGTCCCCTTATACACAAGCGGTGAAAATTCAGCCTACAAAAACAAAAAAAACTCAAAACATCGATCTGCTTTAACCCGTCTGTGGAGGAAGCTTCCTGGAGATTTACAAAGTGGAATTCATTCGACTGCAACTGACCTTTCCAGGTTTTGACTTGTCATATTTTTTCTTGCCTCGTACGTATTCCTGGACCTATGTTATAAGTCGTTGGACCATAACCATTAATTTGCAGTTAGTTATTGATTTCCATCTGCTCTGAGCTATTTGTTCAAAATTAATATTAAGCTCTCTTTTTAGCTTGGCCAACCCGGCTGTGCTTTTCGTTGCCGAAAATATTCTAATAGCCGGGAACCTAAATTTTGGACGACTCCTCAAGGTTGTGCGTTGGGTTTGGGACTCGCCACCTAAAAAACGCCTCAATAGAACACCACAGGCCTTCTCGAGTATTTCTACTTGAAAGACACTGGCTGAATTTAGTAGACAGATAGAGAGAGAGGGATTTCAGTTGAAGTATTCATCGACCCATAATTCGCAGTCAATTTTGAATGACCCGCGCCTACTTAACCTCTTCTCCTTTTATGTCCAGAGAGTATACTGAAGGTATCCTCCAGAAAGAGTCTGTTGGAAGGATATTGTTAAGCTTACTTAAGTTTAGCAGGTTCAAGATGGTGTTATGACCAAATTAATGCTTATTCCTACCTTCTCACTCCTTTATTCTTATATCAGAACTTGCTGCAAATTTATTAGTAAAGACGTCTATGGGCAGTTTATGGAGAAGTCTATTGAGCGCATCAGTCAGACATGACTTAAACACCCTAGTAACTCCTGCACAGTCTTCTCTCTGTATTCCGTTTAAATATTTTTTTCTTGCGAAATGTATTCGCTTTGTTCTCTGCTATTCAGCATAGTAGAACTTCGCGACAAGTAGTCATAATCTTTCAGACCGATAGAAAACCAGCCATTGTAATGTTTAGAGCGTGTTCGTCGAAAGTCCCCAATTTCAATAGTTTCTTAGTCTTCTCTGTGTCGCAGGGATTCCAAGTTTCGTCGAACTTCCCAAAAAATGTAGAAACTCCTCCGCATACGCACCTTGTATACTCATATTTTTTTGTCTGCCTGGAATAAAGGTCCACCCACATGAACATGCATAATAAATGGTTCTAAGGTGACTGTTTGATTTTCTTCTTTTTCGTTTGCCGCAAAATCTTCACGAATGAAAATTCACGATTTAACGCAAAGGAAGAAAAGCAAATAATGTGTGTCTGTGCGCTTAAGATACGGTAAAATATCACGTTTGTAACGCGCTTACAATTCTACAGCTTTGGAATTTCTGAGCATTTAGCGTGAAAGGTGGAACGTCTGTAGAAGATGATAGATTTGAGGCGCTTCGCTTTCACACGCACTGCGCTCATATTGACTGCTTCGCCCGCATCGGGAGTTGCGCTTGTTGCGAGGAAAGCATGTGATTTGCGTGCGTTTTTAAGGTTCGGGTGATAATGATCTGCGTTTGTATAAGGACACGCTGCAGCACAGCTTTAACGGAGGTTGGTATATCTTTCGTTGTGCATTTTTTATTCTTTTCTGTTAAAGAAAATGCGACGGCTGCTGGCAGGTGCTTGAGTACTTTTATAAATGACGTCGCCACTTTTCACGCTTTTTATTAAATGCTTTTCTGTTTATTTTCTCGCGCTTTTCTCTTGTGATTCTCGCAAGTTTTCTGCTTTGCTTTTCATATTTTTGCTTATAATTTTTATATGAGCGAGCACAAACATGATAATAGTGATTAGTGTCATTAGCTGACAAGCGATTAGCCTGTCGCTGAGCTCCGACACTGATTGTGCTTTATTTATTTTTTTTTTCTAAATAAGCGTATACATGTTAAAGTGTCAGTCATACCACAAGTTGATTGTCTTTATGAAAACGCACTGTGAAGATTTCGAAATCTTACAAAAATATATAACGAGAAATTTTTTGGTATTTTATATTTGGCAGTAGGTTCACCACTTTCAAACAAAATTATCATAATACTTAAAATTCGCTCTACAAAAAAAAAGAGAAAGAAAGATTTTTCTATAAAAATATAAAAAAAATAAAGAAATATTTTTTTTATAAAAATATTTCTTTGAAAGTTATAGCTCAAATGATCTTAGAATGCACACATTTTAAAGTTATACATTCTGTGTTACTCATACGACATGGTGTACTGCAAGAATATAACAAGATGTATAATTTCAACTACGTATAACTTTGAGAGCCGAATGCCTTTATGAAAAAAATTGTTAGAAAGTTTTTTTATTAGAATTTTATTTTTTATAAATTTGTAGTTTTATTTGCTTTACAGATAAACAATTTATGCCAAGAGATAAAAACAAAATACATGTTAAATATGGCAAATGATTTGTCCATAATTTATATATTCAATTTAATTTTAAAATTTAATTAAATTTTCATATAGAACATAAAGAAGTTGTTTATTTGTGATAAGGATTTTATTATTTGTAGCCTTTAATATTCTCGATATTCTTCTTCTTACTTCTAGTTATATTATTTTGTATCCATCTTCGCAAATTCTGGATCCCTTGAGCAGCTCTCGTGCTTTATCTTACTGATTTCTGTACTAGTTGAAGTTTTCGATACCTATTCTCCATTATACGGCCGTTATCAACTGTAGATCTTGTAGAAAATTCAAACTGATTTAGAAGCTTTTGAAATATGTCCAGTTGTCTTCAAAATTTTACTATATTTTGTTGTAAAAATATTGGCAAAAAATTCAGCATTACTTTGAACTCTTTTGCGAGATTCACAGGTTCCATATTAATTACTTAAAGATAAGGAGATAAATGTAGGTGTGTAACCAATTCATGTATTTGCTGTCAATATGCTTAGAAATATATGCCATATTCCTAACTTACATTGTCCTGAAGCTCTCATATTGACAAAGTGTAACTGAATCAGAAGTTTGTGAATCATTATATTGATTGCACGAGGACTAGAGTATCATATAAAAAGTCACAGATGAAATATGAGTATTAACTATATAGTACATCGACTTATAATGCATTTTCATTTCTATAACGATCAGCATGTGTTACAGAACTTATGGCAGTACATACTAAGTATACTCCACAGAGTTTCCAGTTACATACCGACATCCAGATATCAATTCGGCTTATCGCCTGGTAAAATATTTAACGGTTCAAAGCCTTAGAGCAAGAAATACATAGGCGCTGAGTTGAAAAGATGAGGTGGGGAATGACCTGTTTTCACTTTGTTTTTCCAATTGACACAACCGACAAAACCAGAAATCACTAACAATGATTGGACTAGAATTCAATAATATAACTGGAAATATTTTAAGAGTACTGCGCGTTTGCGTTTGATTAAAAATAAACTCTACAGACACGTTATGAGTATTAATATTAATGGCCTCGCGATTGGCGTACACAATTGTTCGATTATCACTAATCTCTAAATACAGTCCACTTAACCCAAATCACATCATTACTAAATATGCGGTTGCATACTTCGAATACAGATTAAACCAAATGTCATACACACACACACACACACACAACCACCCTCACTAATCTGTATACATATGTGAATGGTTCATTGAATTTGTGTGAGTGTTAACTTATGGTGATAAGGTAATAACGTCAAATACAATTAACATCAAGGACAAGTGGTGCTGATATACCTACTTTCATTTATATACATTAGGGCGTTCGTTATTTTCCAAATAGATTTTTTTGTTGACGCCACCCCTGAAGTTTCAGTTTCGTCCTAAAATATGGATCCAACGTAAACAAGCACTTTATTTTCAGTTTGAACCGATCTTTGTTTCGATAAATTTCTTCGTAGATTGCAACGTTGCTTTGAATGATAATCCTTTGCAAAGTTTGTTAAGATATCCAGTCAAATAAAAAAGTTTTTCATACAGAGACATGTTTCGGATCGTTCAGTTTATATGACAGCTATTGGCTTTAGATCGATATATGAAAAACTGAGTTACTAGTTCGCGTACAGACAGTCGGACGAACAGAAAAACGGACATACGTAAATTGGCTCAGCTCGATTATAGGGTATTCTTGTTGGGTGTCACAAACACCTAACTTTGTCAAGGCCCAGGATCTACCTTAAAATTCGACTTGGAAAATAATGAACACCCTAATACATACAAACATACATACATACGTGAAATAGAATATTTATCATGCTACAGCGATTTGCATACGCTAAGAGCATTCATTCATTATTGTCGACTTCGTTAATAGTACACCTAATCCGATTTGTACCACACAATGAGTCTCCCGCGAATATTGCCAGGAGTCGCTGCTATCGATGACAGATTTAAGCCAAGTCAACAACAACAAGACAAGGCCAACAACAATGGTGACACCAATAAAAATTCAAATTCAGCTGCTGTTGACCAGCGCACAAGTGAATTCGCGCACACCATCAGCCAAATCACAAACAACAACAATGCGTACACTTGTATAACGAGGAGATATGTTTGGTTATGGTGGGTTTATTTGTGGGTATGGGTATGTAGTGCGTGCGTCAGCAAGGATGTAGGTGTATTCTGCACAATAATTACACCGCTTCGAAACCATACTCTGGTATATACGTTGTTCTATGGTCAGCGCCTCGCATTTGAATAGTAAATTGTCATTAATTATTATTCACGTTAAAATCGGAAATCGCTTAATTAGAAGACACTTAAATGGAGTGTCCTAATTTTGGCCAATCACGCACAGCAAGCGTGCTGTGCTGCTGCGCAATAACCGTAGCTGAATGAATGACTAAAACGAGTGACATTCGATATTTTAGTGGGGTCGAAATTGCTCGCTACAACAAAGCAGAATTTGGTCGTAATGGTATAATAACTCAACCCACGGATTAAACTACTTATATATTATATATGTGAATATATAAAAATAATAAGTTAAATTATAAGGTTTTTCACTTACAAATACTTCACTTTATTTTCCACGTTTCAATCCACTTTCTATCTTTGTCTTCTATAAAACTGGAGACCCACTGTTCTGTACTTTGCTACACAGAGCACTGCGTGTAACAATTTTATAGCCTACATCAACTCGAACATTTTCGACAACCTTATGTAACCAAGAATATTTAATTACCTATCTCTGGATATTATCGCTAAGCTCTACTATCAAATTTTGCTGGACTGTTAAGAAATATTTTCATTACATTAGTTACATTCGTTTACAGCATACCCTTTAAAATAGGCCCCTGAGCCAATACAAGCATACCACAGTCTAATCCAATTTTCCATAAACTTTGTATAAGCCTAAGATGGGATGTCCTGCGTAGCTTTATCGAATGTTTTTTAATAGCTTCAATGGTGTCTTCCCCGAAGCGGATATAACAAATTACAGGGAGCCAAATCTGTATTATATCTAGGCAATGACTCTCGTTTTTGTTAGGCCATAAAGTCAGGTGGAATCATGGTAATATCGTGTTGAAAAATCTGTGAATTATCTTCTTACAAATCCGGTCGTCTATGACAAATTACTTTGGGTAAAAAGCTGAAAATGGCCAATTTGTTCTCCTAATTTACCGTTTCACCCTTTGAAATGAATTCACGGTGCACCACATCACGGTAATCTTTCACTCTTATTTTAGATCAACTTTGGCGTGGGTTTTTACTTTGGGCTAATTTTTATGCGCCTCTCCCTAGATTGTTGGACGATATCATAGTTATAAACCCACGTCTCGTCACTAGTATTGATGCATTTTTCAAGCATCTACTCGACTTCGTTTTTACAAAAGATTCAGATCTTTAGTTACGAGTGCATCGACACACTTCATACCCAAACAAATTTTATACCACATCTCACTAAATTAATTGTCATCGAGACTCTCGGGTCTGGCCAGGCATATTTTGTTTTTAAATGTTATTTAAATATATTTAGAGTGTAGCAAACGACTTGCGCTTCCAAGTAGCTTCCTAGAACTTTATTGTCTATAGAATTCAGAAAAAAATTCAAGAATATCGTATCGAAAAGGACGAAAAAAGGATATTATAATATTACACCTTAGTGCACCAACGGTGCTTGGCTAGACCCCATAAACTTTGCATGTAAATATATGAACTTTGGTATGTTTCTATCACTTCGCACGGCTGATTTATCTGTTATCATGTTCCTTACATGTCCAAATTGGTTTGTATGTTTATCTAGGTGATATACTTTAGCCGCTAGTGCGTTTTAAAGGTTAAGAAAAATGTAATTTTTCTCAAAATGTTACATTTTTTGTGAACGCTATTGCCACGGAAAATGGAGTCATGTGTAGAAGTTCACGCATGTGAGAAAAGTTCTCTGATCGCCATTCACTTGGGAGTGGCGAGAAATGATTCTTTTACACATGGCTCAAGCAGCTCACTACTTCCGGTCTTTGACCAAGTATCCTCTGGGTAGCCTAAGAACATCCGTTCGAAGGCGAGCTAAAGTGAGAAGGCGAAACATTCCCCACATAGGGTTGTGCGCTGGGTTTGGGACCCGCCACGTAAAAAACCACCCCCAGTGAAGAGCTATAACCAGCCTCGGATGAGAGACCCCCCTTTTGATGACGACCATGGCAAACGAAATAAGGACTACGAATTGAGGGCATGCACCTGGAATGTCCGGTCCCTTGATTGGGAAGGTGCCGCTGCCCAGCTGGTTGATGTCCTCGTAAAAACAAAGGCTGACATCACCGCCGTCTAAGAAATGCGATGGACGGGACAAGGACAGAGACGAGTAGGTCCTTGTGACATTTACTACAGTGGCCATATAAAGGAGCGTAAGTTTGGTGTAGGATTCGTGGTGGGAGAGAGACTCCGTCGCCGAGTACTGTCATTCACTGCGGTGAATGAACGTCTAGCCACAATCCGCATCAAAGCGATGTTCTTCAACATATCGCTGATTTGCGCCCACGCCCCGACGGAAGAGAAGGACGATGTGACCAAAGATGCCTTTTCTGAGTGCTTGGAGCGCACTTATGAAGGCTGCCCCCGCCGCGATGTCAAAATCGTGCTTGGCGACTTTAACGCCAGGGTGGGCAAAGAAGGTATCTATGACACTACGGTCGGTAAATTCAGCCTAGACGATGAAACATCCCCAAATGAGTTGAGGCTGATTGACTTCGCCGGGGCCCGAAATATGGTTATTTGTAGTACTAGATTCCAGCATAAAAAGATTCATCAAGCTACCTGGCTGTCTCCGGATCGAAAAACTACCAACCAGATCGATCATGTTGTGATAGACGGAAGGCACGTCTCCAGTGTTTTAGATGTGCGTGCGCTCCGAGGTCCTAACATCGACTCGGACCACTATCTTGTTGCAGCTAAGATTCACACCAACCTCTGTGCAGCAAAAAACGCACGCCACCAAACACAAGGAAGGTTCGACGTCGAGAAGCTGCAATCACAACAGACAGCCGAACAATTTTCTACTCGGCTTGCACTCCTGCTCTCTGAGAGCGTTCCCTTGTAAATCCTCGTTTACTTGGCTAATGGCGTATTCGAGCATTTCTGTATCACAGACTTTTGTTTTCCAGCGTCTTAATACACTTTTGGGTGCGAAAATACCAGTGTTTTGCTTATTCTGTATACTAATATCAAAAATTATAGCTTGGTGATCACTATGTGTATACACGTCCGAAACTCTCCATGTGGTTTGAGCTGCAATCGACGAGCTTACGAAGGTGAGGTCAATATACGATGACGCTCTTCCTTTGATAAAAGTTGGCTTGTATCCGTTGTTAAGGAGTACAAGATTAAGGTTTGCAAGTGATGATAGTAGAGCTGTGCCCCTTGCGTGTGTGATCATACTCCCCCATTCAACCGCCCATGCAATGACTAGCGGTGTTTTTCCTCTTGCGCGCGACGTGAGCCTAAAGAGCATATCCTTGAATTCAAAGAGGGATAGGCTAGGAGCGGCGTAGCAACTATAAAAATGTATGCCCTTTATCTTTGCGTACACGAAGCCTTTTTCTTTAATAGCCTGAGTGTTTTCAAAAGGAATATTGTTAAAGGTCCATATCGCAGATTTCGAGTCTTTGTCCACGACCCAGTTATTGTCATTGTTTGGGGTCTTATATGGTTCACTAAGTAATAGTACGTCTGTGTTAAAGTCCAAGGCGGTTTTCGTCAACAGTGCTTGGGCCGCCGAACAATGGTTTTGATTTAACTGAGGACACCTCATCATTGCGGTCTTGCAGCAGCCTTTTTATAAGCTGGGCAGCTAAAGCTACCAGTCGGGTGCTTATTTGTCCCTTGTGGGCATAAGAGACATAGTGGCTCCTTACTGCATCCTTTTGCGGCATGCCCCTTTTCTCCACATCTATAGCAAGAGCCGGTGAGATCTCTGCTGCTTTTACAGCTACGCGATATATGGCCAAACTCAAAGCATTTGAAGCATCGAATAGGTCTTGTAATTTCCCGGACCCTACAATTAACCCAGCCTATTTTTATTTTGTTTGCGCCTAGGAGTTTTTTTGATGTTGCCAAAGGGACACTAATAATGGCAATTTGCGTTTCATCTTAAAGCCGTCGCATAGTTTTGATGGCACTACCTTCTACGCTCTCTTCGTCGGAAAATTTGTCGTTTATGGACATACATATTTCCTCGGCTGTAGTTGCCTCATCTAAATCTCTAATTTCTAGAGTAACTGCTTGTGCTAGAACTTTAACTTCTGCCACGTCTTTTAGGACCTCTACTGCGCGTTCTTTGAGTATTTTGGAGGGCTCTTTCGTTTTTGCTTTAAGTTTTAGCAAAAGTTCACCTTTCGCTGTTCTCCTTGCTTTGCTCAAGCTGTCACCGAGATCTTGAAGTCTGGGGTCTGATTTCATTTTCTTTAGCATTTCAACATAAGACATCTCACTGGTCTTCGAAATCACCAGGGCTTCTGTGCGCTTTAGTTTCCGTTTTGGGATCTTTGGTTCAGTTTTTTTCAGTTCCGGTTTATTACGCTTGCTTTTCACCAATTGCCATTCAGGTGCCTGATCTTCCGGGGGAGGGGCTGCACTGTCAGGTATTTTCGTTTGTTGCGTTTTACCAGAGTCATTTCGTCTCATACTCTTTGACGTTTCTTTCTCATTTTCAAGCTTCCTCTTCGCTTTCCTTGCAATCACAAACCACGGCGAAGTTTGGGACGTGTTTTCCCTCCTTTCACAGGGGTTTGGATTGGTAGCACGCTCGGAGGCAACTAGCTCATATAGTGAAGTTATCCGACCTATTGTGTCCCTCCGACCTATTGTGTCCCTAGGTCATGTTGTCCGAATGTGTGAAAACACTCCAGCTCTGAAAGTATTCGACGCAGTACCCGCCGGGGGAAGCAGAGGAAGAGGAAGACCTCCACTCCGTTGGAAGGACCAGGTGGAGAAGGACCTGGCTATGCTTGGAGTATCCAACTGGAGCCACGTAGCGAAAGGAAAAAAACGACTGGCGCGCTGTTGTTAACTCGGCTTTAATCGCGTAAGCGGTGTCTACGCCAATTAAGAAGAAGAACAAAGTTTTTCCCATGGTAATAAAATTCAGCCTCCACGAGGAAACATCCCCAAATGGGTTGAGGCTGATCGACTTCGCCGGGGCCCGAAATATGGTTATCTGTAGTACTAGATTCCAGCACAAAAAAATTCATCAAGCTACCTGGCTGTCTCCGGATCGAAAAACTACCAACCAGATCGATCATGTTGTAATAGACGGAAGACACGTCTCCAGTGTTTTAGATGTGCGTGCGCTCCGAGGTCCTAACATCGACTCGGACCACTATCTTGTTGCAGCCAAGATTCGCACCCGCCTCTGTGCAGCAAAAAACGCACGCCAACAAACACGAGGAAGGTTCCACGTCGAAAAGCTGCAATCACAACAGACTGCCGAACGATTTTCTACTCGGCTTGCACTCCTGCTCTCTGAGAGCACTCATCAACAACTCGGTATAAGGGAACTGTGGGACGGCATTTCAAACTCCTTACGTACAGCTGCATCCGAAACCCTTGGTTTTCGGAAAGTGCAAAAGAACAACTGGTACGACGAGGAGTGCCGCGCCGCAGCGGAGAGAAAACAGGCTGCCTACCTCGCAACGTTACGATCGACCACAACACGTGCGGGATGGGATAGATACCGAGAATTGAAGAGGGAAGCGAGACGCATCTGCAGACAGAAAAAGAAAGAGGCCGAAATGCGTGAGTATGAAGAGCTTAATAAGCTGGCCGACAGGGGTAATGCTCGAAAATTCTACGAAAAAATGCGGCGGCTTACAGAAGGTTTCAAGACCGAGCATACTCTTGTAGAACCCCCAAAGGTGATCTAGTGACCGATGCCCAGAGCATACTTAAATTATGGAGGGAACACTTCTCCAGCCTGCTGAATAGCAGTGAATGCATAACGCCAGGAGAAGGCGAACCCGATTCCCCAATCGACGACGATGAAGCAGACGTCCCATTGCCCGACCATGAAGAAGTTCGAATAGCAATTACCCGCCTGAAGAACAACAAAGCGGCGGGGGCCGATGGATTACCGGCCGAGCTATTCAAACACGGCGGCGAAGAACTGATAAGGAGCATGCACCAGCTTCTTTGTAAAATATGGTCGGACGAAAGCATGCCCAACGATTGGAATTTAAGTGTGCTATGCCCAATCCATAAAAAAGGAGACCTCACAATCTGCGCCAACTACCGTGGGATTAGCCTCCTCAACATCGCATATAAGGTTCTATCGAGCGTATTGTGTGAAAGATTAAAGCCCACCGTCAACAAACTGATTGGACCTTATGAGTGTGGCTTTAGACCTGGAAAATCAACAACCGACCAGATATTCACCATGCGCCAAATCTTGGAAAAGACCCGTGAAAAGAGAATCGACACACACCACCTCTTCGTCGATTTCAAAGCTGCTTTCGACAGCACGAAAAGGAGCTGCCTCTATGCCGCGATGTCTGAATTTGGTATCCCCGCAAAACTAATACGGCTGTGTAAACTGACGCTGAGCAACACGAAGAGCTCCGTCAGAATCGAGAAGGACCTCTCCGAGCCGTTCGATACCAAACGAGGTTTCAGACAAGGCGATTCCCTATCGTGTGACTTTTTCAACCTGCTTCTGGAGAAAATAGTTCGAGCTGCAGAACTTAGTAGAGAAGGTACCATCTTTTATAAGAGTGTACAGCTGCTGGCGTATGCTGATGATATTGATATCATCGGCCTTAACACCCGCGCCGTTAGTTCTGCTTTCTCCAGACTAGACAAGGAAGCAAAACAAATGGGTCTGGCAGTGAACGAGGGCAAGACGAAATATCTCCTGTCATCAAACAAACAGTCGTCGCACTCGCGACTTGGCACTCACGTCACTGTTGACAGTCATAACTTTGAAGTTGTAGATAGATAATTTCGTCTATTTAGGAACCAGTATTAACACCACCAACAATGTCAGCCTGGAAATCCAACGCAGGATTGCTCTTGCCAACAGGTGCTACTTCGGACTGAGTAGGCAATTGAAAAGTAAAGTCCTCTCTCGACAAACAAAAGCCAAACTCTATAAGTCGCTCATAATTCCCGTCCTGTTATATGGTGCAGAGGCTTGGACGATGTAAACAACTGATGAGTCGACGTTGCGAGTTTTCGAGAGAAAAGTTCTGCGAAAGATTTATGGTCCTTTGCGCGTTGGCCACGGCGAATATCGCATTCGATGGAACGATGAGCTGTACGAGATATACGACGACATTGACATAGTTCAGTGAATTAAAAGACAGCGGCTACGCTGGCTAGGTCATGTTGTCCGAATGGACGAAAACACTCCAGCTCTGAAAGTATTCGACGCTGTACCCGCCGGGGGAAGCAGAGGAAGAGGAAGACCTCCACTCCGTTGGAAGGACCAAGTGGAGAAGGACCTGGCTACGCTTGGAATATCCAATTGGCGCCACGTAGCGAAAAGGAGAAACGACTGGCGCGCTGTTGTTAACTTGGCTATAATCGCGTAAGCGGTGTCTACGCCAATTAAGAAGAAGAAGAAAATAATCATCAGACACAGACTAATTGGCGTATATATAGGAAGAGAAAGTTCAAAGGAACAAAAATTGCATTAATAAAGAAAAATGTTTCTCGATTTGATTTATAACGAAGTGTAAATGGAAAAATTTGGTCAGATAGTATCCCTTCTCTCTTCATTGGTTTTCTGCTCTACGACAGTTCCACAACAATTTTAGACCGCATCCATACTTCTGCAGTATACATGGTTATGTTTATAGGTGGATATAGGACTTGACAAGAATAGATAACATGAGTTATTTCACCTTTCTTCTATCTTCTTTTTTATTAAAGAATTGAAATCGCTGTCAACACACGTTAATTCTCACAATTTAGCCGGTTCGATTCCCTAGAACTTGGACAACGTCCGGTGTGTTTTACATGGGCACCTGCTGACGACAGCCTTACTCCACGGCGCTCAAAAGCACAGCGGATCAAATCAATGCGTTGATCAGCGCCCTGAGAATGCAAAGCATTTTCAGTACCAATTGGCAGTGTGAAATGGACACACTAACCACCTTGGTAGTGTTCGAGGCCCATCTAAAACCTCTGCCGTGCTTTGGGTCCGGCACCCGGTTGTAATGCAACTCCACATTCAACTGACAAAGTCAGTTCTTCCCGCGATTTGGGTTTCAACCACAACCACCACGATACTCCCCGAGGGGCCAGTCCGCACGAGCAGGTTGGAGCGAACTCCAAGGGCTCCTGCTCCCCGTGGTACCAGAATTAAGTCTCCGGTCAGACCTCGTAGCCGAAACTACTACCAGTTGAGCTTCCATACGGCTCTGGACTGGTGGCCAGGGGTTGGACCCCATACACACATCGCTTACACACCCCAATCATACAGAATTTGAATCAAATTATGGTCACTCAATCCCCACCCTCCCTTTACCACCCATCTAAAGCTAAAAGCCCTACTTGCTGCCTCATTCATAAGCGTCACGTCAATGTCACTTACGCCCCCAGGCCCATCAAACGTATACCATTCACTTGGCTCATTCAAAATGTGGAGGCCTTTAGCCACCACCCATTCGCTTAATGCCTCGCCTCGATGGTGGCTTTGGTATCCAGACAAATGCCGGGATACCTTACTAAACCACATCGAGGACGAGGCATTCGCATCCAGCCCTAGGATAAATGGACTGCTACTCGCAAGTAGTAGCAGCTTATCCATGTAGCCCAGGTAAGGCTCTAGGGGCTCGCTATATTTACAATATAAACTAGCGACGATCATCCTACCGAACTCCCCTTCTATCGCTACACATATACCCAGTTGTGAAGAATCCACAACTACGCAATCGTAGTGTGGATTATTCACAACTATTGCAGCGTAAGCTCTAAGGTCAGTGAAGACCTTAAAACCCCCAGGAAGACCCCGAACCACACCATTGGTGGCGTAGGGCTCCTGGAGTAGAGCAATACTGCACCCACCCTCAACCATGCTATCCCCCAACTCACACATTACGGCATAAGAGCCCTGACAGTTGAGCTGGATAATCCCTCCCATCAGTGTCTGGCGAGGGCGCGCTCCACAAGGCCACAATATATAGGGCAGACAGCTGACATCATAAGATGCCCAGCTGGTCTACCCTTAAACTCACAGTTGCGACAATGGGGTGCATTGACGCAACTGGCAGCTTTGTGGCCTTCTTGACCGCACCTCCGACAGACATCTGCTTTGGCCCTACACTCAGCCACCCGATGGTCAAATCCCATACACCGGAAGCAGCCAGCGACGGGGCTATCCGATCGCACCCGGAAGTAGAACCACTTTATGTAGCACCGACCCTTCTCCAAGAGGGCGGACATCAACTTGTCCGTACCCTCCAGGACAACGTTGGTGCTACCGTCAGCGGCCACCTTCCAGGGACGACTGACCATCCTCACGTCAGTCCTCTGGGACTCCGGGCTGAAGTCCTTGAGGTTCAGCCGGAGTAGATCTTCCATGAATTCCTCATGGGAGATCTCCGTATGGACCCCCTGGACCACCACCCGGCGACCCAACTTCCGGTTGACAGAGACGTCCAACCCCACCTCCTCGAATTTCTTGTTATTCGCAACTTTCTCCTCTCAAGAACAGAGGAGTGCGAATAACCGCCCCACCACCCTTAATTGGTCTAAGGTCATGGACCCTCACACCAAGTGAGGGACCCACCTCCTTGACCACCTTCTTTATAACCTCCTTAGAGGAAGTTGCAGGCCCCTTACTCCTCACCACGACCGACCAGGTCTCCACAGGCTTCGGCGTCACCGGTGTGATCGCATCCAGCACAGGTGCAGGAGGCGGAGGCATCGGTGCCGACGGAGCCGGCATTGACCTGCTCGGCGTCGAGGCCCCCGCAACTTCCCCTAAGGGCATCTACCTGACGGCGAAGATGGGCATTTTCGGTAATTACCGTCATCAGGAGCGCCTCATACTTTGAGGCAAGCACCAACAGCCCCTTCGCGGTCTCCCTCTCAAAGCCCTTGGCCTCAAAGACCAGCTCATTGAGCTCCCCGGTAATACGCTTTGCAGCCGCCACATGGCTGACTGCCCCACCCCCAACAACAACTGCCCCCCGCGAATACTCCCGCTTTTTTGAGGCCTCTTTGGCACGCCCGGCACCCGTTTCTTTGCCAACCGTCCTTGACGGTTGAGCAACTGTTCTAATTGTGGAGGCCACGTTGGCACTCCCGCCACAACTCCCGCTCCCTCCCTCGATTTCCCCTTCATGACGCGGCGACCCTGTGCGCGTAACCGCTTTCTCGGTGGTGGCACTCCCACCACAACACCCGCCCCCTCCCACGACACCCCCTTCGTTACGCGGCGACCCAGCACGCGTAACCGCCTTCTCAGCGGAGGCCACGTTGGCACTCCCGCCACAACACCCGCTCCCTCCCGCGATACCCCCTACGTTACGCGGCGACCCAGCACGCGTAACCGCCTTCTCCGCGGAGGCCACGTTGGCACTCCCGCCACAACTCCCGCTCCCTCCCTCGCTTCCGCCATCATGACGCGCTTTACTCCGCGGTGGCGACCTTACCGTCGTTCCCGCCACTTCCGCCTCGCCACCCGACGTGGAGTCATCCACGACTGTGGAAGCGGCGGATTCTCCGCTTCCAGCGAGGACCTTCGTCCTCCTCTTCCGTCCTCTAGGCATCTCGCTCCCCAAACTTACCGCTCAGTTGAACTGATCCGCTGGCGTACCACTAGCGTTGAAGGCTCACGGACAGAGAAGATTCTGGAGCAGATGCTCTCCAGGTGCGCGCGTCTGGACGCGCCGAAAAGTGCGACTCACGCAAGGGCCCGCTCAATAACAGCGACCACCCAAGCGGTCGATTATAGCGTGCTCGTTCAAAGAAGATACGACGATTTGGTTAATAAACATTCAACACTAAATTTGAAGTTTCTGTGTTTTTTCCTAGAAAACCTTGAAATATATTGCACCCGAAAATTTTAGATCGAAGCCTAAAACAATAAATTTCTGACTCACAGATACATCCAAATAGGTAAACTGAACTAAACCGACTCCGATCAGAGTAAAAAACTCCACAACGCCCCTCGCAATTGTCAGTTAGGCGAATACCACTCATTGGACAAAGAATTCCAGCACTCCATTCATCTATTAAAGCATTCGAGCACTGTATTTAGTTGACCCAAATCCAGAGTAGCGTAGTGCAAACATTGACACGAGTGCGAGTGTGTACAAAAACCGGAGCACTTCACATGACATGACTGACACAAACAACGTACGGCTATACAAAATTCTCTCTTGTTAAATGGAATGTTGTTTTTTGATAATATTTTTTCCTCACACACACACACACACACACACAAACAGATGTGAGTGTATTCTAGTTGCAGTCGCCAAGTGACCTCTGCTGTAGCCCTAACATTGGCAATGGGACCATGCCTACAAGTTGGACGCATTCGTATTAGCGCTACATAGATACATACAAACACTGAACTGCAGTTTGCATTTAATTACAGCGGAGTTCGGGCGCTCCAACTTTAGCCAATTAAACGGTGACATGTCAACAGCAACCACAGTGAATTGAAACGAGTGCCCCCAAATGCACTGGACACACCGCGCTCCCAGCCATTGAGTGTTAACCGCCCAGCACTCCGACCTCAGCTGCATGTAGTGCACATACACGTATGCGCGTGTGTGTTAGTCAGCTAACGTGTTGGGGACACAATGGCTGCCATCAACAACACCTACATGTCCACACCACTTCTTCACGGACTTCAGCACTGCCCAGTTGTCGAGACAAAACAAAAGCAAGAAATTAATGTTTCAAGTGGCTGAGCACTGCAGTTAGCTGCACGAGTTTTGAGTGGCTTTTTCAATCAGTTTCAGTGAGTTTTTAATGCGTTCATACTCACACATATTTCCCAACTCTTGATTTCCCCGCCGCACAGCATAGCCCCTCTCTACTTTGCGTCAGCTCGCTCCACTTCAGTGGCTACAATTTACAATGAAATGCCAAATTTTTCCAGCGATGCTTCAATTTTTTTTACACAGACATATTTTTTTTTGTTAATGTACATTTTGAAGTTCAGTGCAATAACAACAATGAGTACATACATCATCAACGTCATCGGCAAACACGTCCAGTCATCATCGACGTGCTGAAGTGCGCATCATTTTGCCACTGACAGCCGTTTTCCCGGAACTTGAAAAAGAAAGGAATGAATTGCGAGAGTTTACTGTATTTAAGGGATCAATCACTACAAATATG
>NC_065919.1:43349340-43399171 GCF_024586455.1 Bactrocera neohumeralis
TCCAAGCATAAGTTCTTAATTGTAGCGGGAAGGTCCTCCTACTTACAGTTTTCTATTTTTTCTTATTATCAGATAGAAAAATTTATATCTCGCTTCCAAGTACTTAAAAAAATATATTGTTTCTTAGATTTAGTAGACAATTGAATGCTTTACAAAAAAGGTCGCTCATGATTTTTTCGTAAACCCAACCGTTTAAAAGATATTAACAGTTAAAGTTTGATTATTTTTGGGAAAATTTTTTATTTCTTATGAATTTTATAACTCAATGAAAAAAAATTATTTATGAATGATGAAACTCATAATTTTGTAGGAAATTTACTGCTCTATAAAAATGGTCTCGTATGATTTTTCGATTAAGATAAGCGTTTACGAGATATTCATCGTCAAACATCAGTGCATATCAATTTTTCTAGTTTTTGGTCAATAATTCAAAAAATTTCAATTTATTTTCTGAGTTAAAGGAAATTTACAGAAATTTGAGTTTCTATGAATAGAAATATTTATGTTATGAACTATTTTTTAATTAGTTTTCTTAGTCTTGGGCATGTTTGGTTACATTAAAACAAAAAAATAGTGCACAGGTTATTTTTAAGATAATTATGTTATATCGGAAGAAATTGTTCGGATCGGCTTACTATAGCATATAGCTGCCATACAAACTGAGCGATCGGAATCAAGTTCTTGTATGGAAAATGCATTTGACAAGATCTGTTGACGAAATTTGGTATGGATTATTTGTTAAGGCAGCAATGTAATCTCCGAAGAAATTGTTGAGATCGGTTAACTATAGCATATAGCTGCCATACAAAATGAATGGTCGGAATCAAATGCATGCATGGGAAACTTCCTCATTTGACTATATATCTTCACGAAATTTGGTATGAGTTATTGTTCATAGAAATTATGTATTATCGGAAGAAATTATTCACATCGGCTCACTATAGCATGTAGAAGCCATACAAACCGAACGATCGGAATCAAGGGCTTGTATGGAAAACTTTCGCATTTGACGTGGTATCTTCACAAAATTTGGCATGGATTCTTTTTTGTTGATTTTTGACGAGGGTTATCTCGTAAACACTAAGTTATTTGAAAAATTATATAAAACTATTTTGGAAAGTTACGATTTTTTCTAAGAAAAAATAAAAAACGTTACAAATAAGAGTTCATACATGTAGAGATTTTCGTAGAAGTATATACTCGTAAGAACCTATTTTTCAGAGTACCAAATGACGAAAATATGTCTTTTTGAATTTCTTTATTTTTTATATAATTTTTATATTTTATTATAATTTTTTTTATATTTTTATATTAAAATTATTTTTAGCATGCGTTAATCGCGCAGTTCTTTTCCTCTAAGTGATATTTCCATAAACTGGGTTTGGTGATCCATATAAGCTTTTTAAAAAAGCCTAAGCAGCTAAAAGTTTAGAAGAACTATACGCTGAATAAATTTTAATATTAGTCATATCTAAGCCACTACTTTTGCATGCGTATATGTATATGGCCACACTTGTGTGCGTAAGTCCTCTTAGTACATAGTTAAATACGCTCGTAAATATCGTGAGCTGAAGCGAAGCGGAATGATGCGGATTTGCGTTCCACACAAATGCAATAATTCTGAGAGTGGCAACAAAAGCAACAGTGACAGCCACCAGGAACAACAAGCAACGTCAAGAGGCAAAAATAAAGTTGTGTAGACATGAAGACGCAGCGGGCGCGGGTAAGCGTTTGCATTAGAAAGTAGAGCAAAGTAGCACTGACAACGAGTACAGAGGATATAGTAATTGTAATCGAATCAGAGTGGCAATAGCTCACTGTGCGCACAAACTACTGCACTTTAGTAGCCATGTCGATGTTGTTGCTGTTGCCATTGCTTTTGTAGTTGCATTAGCTTTTGCGACTTTATTACAATTATTGAAGTTGCAATAATGCAGTTATCGGTGCGTTAAGTTCGCTGATTTGCTAAATAATTTCCATTTAAGTTGTGCTCGCAGATTTAAACTTTTACCGAGGCTTGCATATATACTTACATGTATGTACGTATATATTGACAATATTTCCCATTACTGACAACCCCTTTAAATTGTACATATGTATATATTAAAATATGTATATAAAGGGTATTATAATAAGGATATGGTAACATAGCAACCAAATTTGACCCGGACTGATCTATATAAACTGCGATAAAAAATTTGGTTGGAATGGTACAAAATTTATTTATATATTTTTAGGAGTTTCCTTACCACAAGTTTTAGAGAGGCACATTCAGTGAAAGTCGGGAACTCATTGAGAACTTGACTCATGCGAGTCGCCCAACCATCTCTGTCAATAACGGTAACATCGAAAAAGTTAAAGAAACAGTGCCTTTCGTCTGCTGACATCAGAGAGATAGAAGAATGTCACAATATTTGTTATGGATCGACTCAACAATATTTGTTAGTGTTTTGGATATTTGGGTATTTGCACAAATTTGGGTACCAATAGCAATAAGATCAGATGTTCTAACTTCTTGACCACATATGTATATGAAACTTTGAACAACTGCGAAAGAAAGAGTGCAATTGCAGCACCCTTTTTGCAACTTTTCACTTTGTGTGCTCACACAGTTGCAACTGCATATTTGCAGGCTTGCCGGTTATAATGAAGTCGTCGACAATGCTGAAGTAGTTATGATAAGCCTGTTTGGATCCCACTCTTCCTCGCCTCAAGTGCTTTTCGCTGAAAAAATGTCACGCATTCCTCATTGTTATTGACTTAGCATACACAATAAACTCTGTTGTTGACAACTTTTGTCAGTACATTTATAAAGCTGTTGGAAAGCTTTACTTCAAGCTGCCAGCGAAGAAGAATGCAACAGTTTCAGAGAAAGCAATACAAATTTTCCAAGAAGAATGAGTTCATATAAACTGTTGCTTCAATCGAACTTAACAAATGTGGGGAAAATTCTGTAAGATGTTTACGAACTTACGGAGATTTAAGCTGCTTTCTTTTGTAAACGGGAAATGTAGATTCAAGCGCGAGGGAAAGAAACAGTGGGCCAAAGATTTAACCAATATATTTAAGCATAAAATATTCTCGCGGAAATTTAGATCAATATTGTACGCAAGCATTTTAGAAAACCAGATATTTTGATGCAGATGATTGTTGATTGGTTTGCATGTCAAACTCATAAGCCTATGTCGGCAGTTATTATGCTCTGCATGAATGTGGGATCGGAATTCGCACGACGAAGCATGATCAAGGAGAACTGCTTACTCTCTTTAAAAAAAATCAGCTTTATCGGGAAGCTCAGCATCGTCAGTTGAAGAGGTCGAAAATGCCCAGAATGATCCAAACATATCTCGACCGTCTTTGAAAGATTTGAATTTTTTCTTCGATATTTTTTTATAGTAATTAAGAACAGCCCTACCAACTTAGCAAACTACATTTTTTAGTTTGTTACGAAGTTTGTAACACCCAGAAGGAAGCGTCGGAGACCCTATTAAGTATATACATAAACGATCAGTATGTTCAGCTGAATCGAATTAGCCATGTCCGTCTGTCTGTCTGTCCGTCTGTCCATCCGTTTGTTCGTATAGTCCCTCAGTTTTTAAGATATCGTTTTGAAATTTTGCAAACGTCATTTTCTCTTCAAGGAGGTGCTCATTTGTCGAAACTGCTGATATCAGACCAGTATAACATATAGCTGTCATACAAACTGAACGATCGGAATCAATTTCTTGTATGGAAAACTTTCACATTTGACAATCTATTTTCACAAAAGTTGGCACAGCTCATTTGCTAAGATAATAATGTAATATCGGAAGAAATTGTTCGGATCGGCTTACTATAGCTTATAGCTGCTATACGAACTGAACGATCGGAATATAGTGCTGGCATGGAAAACGTTTGCATTTGACAAGATCGGTTAACTATAGCATATAGCTGCCATACAAACTGAATGATCGGAATCAAATGCTTACATGGGAAACTTCCTCATTTAACGATATATCTTCACGAAATTTGGTATGAGTTATTGATCGTAGAAATAATTCAGATCGGCTCACCATAGCATGTAGTAGCCATACAAACCGAACGATCGGAATCAAGGGCTTGTATGAAAAACCTTCGCATTTGACGTGGTATCTTCATGAAATTTGACATAGATTACTGCTTTAGGTAATAATATAATCTTCGAAAAGATTGTTCAGATCGGATTACTATAGCATATAGCTTCCATACAAACTGGACACATAGTTACTAAAATAAATGCACCTGTGAAGGGTATATTAGCTTCAGTGCAGCCGAAGTTAAGGTTTTTTCTTGTTCACATACTAATAAAATGCTTATTGCGTTTTATTAAGGCAGCTCACATACCATCACCAATCATATGAAGTAAAGTCAGCCGGATGTTCAAAAATCTTAATATTAGTACTAGGCACAAAGATATACTGCTATGACCAAAACTGTAATTTTCATTGAGATATTTCACATGTGGCTGATATATAGGGTATAAAGTTAGCTGGAAGTTCACAAACCGTCTTATTAGGTATATGGGGGCTAAGGAAATATTTACCCGATTCATTCCATTTTTGACACCCAACCATACTACGAGTATTATCGGGAAAGATTTCTCTCCAAATTTCAATTATTCAACGCTATTTTCGATACAAAGTCAATTATATATAAACCGTTATGGTCTTTTTGACACTTTTTAGACTCAAGAAGACATACCTTAAGGACACTCTTTGTGTAATTTTCATTGGCGCTTGATTTATAAACTAGAAATGAAAAAATCATTTGACATTTAAAACTGTGCTAAATGGGAAGTAGGCGTTATTATCATTCGATTTCGCTCATTTTCAAACCTTAATATAGGAATATCAGAAGAATCTTACATGCCGAACTTGGTTTGAATTGGTCGACAAAATCCCGAAATATGTGATTACACCTAAAAGTGGGCGATGCCACTCCCAGTTTGCAGTTTTTATCTCGGCTCCTATAAAGCCCTCTTATACCATCTCTGGTGTATATTTTTTGCCTCTGTCGTATTTAGTTATTGATTTCACTTTTAGTAGCTTTTAACAGTATCGTTATGTGAGGAGAGGACGGCATACCGAAAAACATGTGTACCAAGTTATATTAAGATATCTCAATTTTTATTCAAACTACAGCTTACACAGATGGACGAATCGACGGACGATGGACTATGAAGATCATTACCAAACACTTCCAGAATCTTAGAAGTCACTCAAACAATAATTTCAAAACTTTTAAAAGCAGATAAATAAGTTCAAAGGCAAGAGAATTGAGGGGAATCGGTTTTAACAAGTGATGAAAAACGGATCCATTAAGAGGATTCCAAACGCTTAAATTCATATGAGATTACTCAGGTTTTTAGCCAAACTAACTATAAGTAGATTCAATAACGCTAAGATAATGGACTGTATTAGGAGGTAGCCGAAGAGCATGTTGTATTATTTATGGAGTTCTTCATTCATGCTTTCGCTGGGGCTTAGAAGATCAAAAACAATTCATCAAAGTCGTGCGAAATATTGCCGAAAAATATCCGAAGCTTGCGAGTACGCACGAAGCAATAACTTACCATTTGAACAGCGGCTGGGAAAGTTTTGTCTCACCAGCCTTATACCCCTCACTGATATTTATTTCGGTCACAACAAGCGTACGTCTTAAAAAATTATGGCAAAAATCATTATTTACTATTTAGGTCTCCCCTATACTTGCATTTACGAAGTACTGAGTTGTGTCCGTCATTTTCAAGTTCGCCATTGAGAAATGCGTTGAACTTTAAATTCCCAAGTGGGGTAGCAGCACAGGGTCAAATTAATGATCATCAGGTAGAAAATTATATTAAGTAATATTCGAAAATAAGTATAGGCTTTTAAAAATATTGCAACAAAACTTTCAACCCACCAGAAATTATTATTTGAAAGCCTTAATGCACAATTTTCTTACCTCAGAGACTTTTCAATTATTTGTTATGAGAACTATGGCTTGTAAGTTGACCAAAAGTTGCCACGTCAAACTAAATAGTCGCACAACACATAAGCAAATAAATAAGCTCGAGGCCAAGAAAAGGCAAATTCCAATTTACAAATTGATTTGCGTCTATGTAAAGCAATCACCGAAACAAATTGCACAGCGGACAATAGGCTGGCGCACAAAAGTCAAGCGACTCCAAAGAATTATGTAACAAAGTGTTGGCAAATTTATGCATGTGTATGTCTGTGTTAGTTTTCAAAATTTGCGCTGCTTACTTTTGCGGTCTAATACGTCGACGCTGCAATTCTCTGGTCGACGGAGCAGCCACTGCAGCACACAAATTTTGCGACAGCTCAACACAATTGCAGAAACCCACAGCTACAGTTTGTCAGTCACACAATGAAAGCATCTTCAGGTTGGTCAACAGCTGCCAACTGCCAGCTGTCAACAGCAACAACAACAACTTCATCATCTGCCAGCCATTTGACACAGCACTGCTGTACAATTTTGAGCGCCGACTGCCGGCAACACAATACAACAACCACGACAATGGTTATAACACATCATTATTCTTATCATCATCAACATTATTAAAAGCTGAAGTTCGAGTTTGGGTTTAGGTTGCAGTTGAGGTTAGGTTTTGGTTTTGGTTCGGGTGCGCCAGCATATGCTGATCATCGTCGGTCGTTCAATGTGGCATGAAATGCAAAATCTGCCAACAATCTACAAAAACGACCGTCCGTTGGAAAATCAAAAATGTTACAATAATATTAGTATTAGAGAGAATATGGAAAAATAGACATGAAATGCAAACAAAACCGCAAAAAATGTGCACACAAGGACTTGCTACGCCACTGGCAGCCAATACTGCATACATACAATAACAATTGGGGTTGACCGGTTGAACTGGTTGCCGTTGACCACATGTCATGTGCTGCCATTCTAATGCATAGTCACACAGATTCATACAAACATACATATTCACTTATAATGAAGCGTTTACTTCTCTTTGTATGCATGCAGATGTGTGTGCGTGTTGTGTGGTTGTGGCATGTAGTAAAATATTCATTAATTCCAATTGAAAGGTTTTTTGCGCACACTAATTTCCATGACATTCTGCTGTGCATGAACTTATCCATAAGTGTATGGTATATATTCATGTATGTATGTATGTATGTATGCATATATGTATATATGTATAATGTCTTGTCATGTCATCTTTGCCAACGACAAAAGCCACAGCAAATAAATCACATAACAACAACATTAAAGGACTTTAACTCATGACGCTTGGCGTTAACTGAGGCTGTTCTCTCTGCGGCATATTTTTGTGCGACAGTGCGTATGAGCGAAGGTTGATTATATAGTAAGTACATAGCTAAATTTCACGTATAGATACCGAATGATCTCTAATTAGCCAAGGCCATGCGTTAAAATAATTTATTATGAAATTTTTCAAGGACCCAGACATGAAGTTTAGTATTCCAATTCGGAGAAAATACTTTTGTGATCATAGCGCGCCATTGTGCCAAAAATTGGTAAATTGAGTAAATGCTCTCTAGAAGGTATTTTTCCGGCGGGAGTTTTGAGAGCATAAAATGTTCTGCTACGCCCGAACTTAGCCTTTCCTTACTTATTTGAGCGAAATCGTGAGATATTTCAAAGTAATTCCCACCAGCTGTTATATACTTATGTCAACGATTTTTCCAATCCTCGACATACTTTTCATTGACAATTTTTAGAATGATTGATCGATTAACGGGTTCTACAGAGCGGCAATTTCAGTTTGGAGAGCAAGAAAAAATCACACGGAGGCAAATCTGGTGAATACAGTGGTTGATCGATGGTATTTATTGCGTTTTTGGCTTTAAATTCGGTCGCAAACGTACTCTTTTTGAAAAAATTCTTCTTTATCGGAACGAGCCGAGCAAGAAAGCGTTACATACCCAAAATATCGATCAAAATCATTTGAACGGAATCGCTAGAGATGTCGAGCTTTCCTGAATTCTCCTAAACACCGGCCTGATGATTTTGAAGTGCCATATCCTTCACCCATTTTTAATATTTTCATCAATTTAAGAGATCGAAGGCCGTCCAGAAAGAAGCATGTCTTCAAGAATCTCTCGACCGTCTTTCGCCTTCGTACCACTGGTATGTTTGTGTTTTTGATTCCAAAGTAAACAGAATTCTAAAAAAATAAAGCAGAACAAGTGGTTTTTTCTGCAAAATCAACTTATTTTATTCAAAATAGTCTCCTTCTGCTTCAATACAGCCTTTTCACATTCCAAAGCATGTCGATATGGCCGCCAGTATGCCGGTGCAAGCATTTTGAATGTCATTAATTGTTAAAATGTGATTTTTAGTCAAATAATCGTCCTTCGAATATTGGATTCTGAGAACTTTTTGGTCGTCAGTCAATTTGTGCACACACCTTTCGTAAGTAAATGCGATAAATCGATGTTCTAGAGATGTCCAATTCCATTTCCATGAATTTCAATGATAATTTCGGCTGATTTTTGATGAATTCACCGGAATTTCCGGTGATCACGGATTTTGATTGGCCCACATGTTGATCGTCTTTCATGTCCTCACGACCACTTTGAAAACGTTGAAACCACTTGTGCACTCTGCTACGGGATAGGTAATCATCGCCATAAACTTGTTTCATCAATTGAAACGTTCTGGTAAAGGTTTCACTAATTTTAAAACAAAATTTAATGTTGGCTCTTTGTTCGAAGCTCATTTTCGCACCAATAACACAAACATACTGACACTTAAAACCCAATAACTTCACTTCCAATCAATGAAATGTCAGGAATTATTATCACTGGACAATCGATAAAGATAGCAAATTCTAACGCATGAGTCGACATATAGATGGCGCCACCAGGGGCGCTAGATTCAAAAAGTCCTCTTCCTGTTTACTTTGGAAAACTCCTTGTAATATTATAAAGACCTTATGTTACCTGATAATTTCTCGATTTATTTTCTTTCATTAAGATAAATATAAGTACAAAGTAAAGCTGAAAAAATAGTTAAACAAAAGAAAGCCAGCTGAAACTGTTCCTGCTTTGCTCGTGAGTGTAAACTTGAATATTTTCAGCAATTTCAAACTTACATTTTTTATGTAATCTTAAGATAAAAGGTTGTCTACATCTGTTCGTGATTTTTATTGACTAGGTAAGCTGATATGCCTTAACGTCTCTAAGAAGACTTCATTTAGAATTATGCAGCTTGAGAAGTTCATGGCGAATTAAAGCCAAAAACGAACAGACGCAACCTTTTCTAAGTAGTAATTATGATGTAGAACTTGTGTTGGGTGAAGTATAAACTATAAGGAAAGCAAAAAAAATATGTATAGAATTTTTTTTAAACCAAACTTAAGAACTTAATTTACATAAATAATACCAATAAACTCTTTTTTTGTTTTGATAATTTTTTTATTTTTGCCAATTTTGTAACTTAAATAGTATTTAGTAGTAAGTAATCTACTACCTGGAAGATTTCAATATAATAGTATCCTCTTTCGCCAGTTCCAGCGGAAACAAAAAATTATATATATATAAATACTAAGGAAACTGTTGTTTTGCCGACGATTATTTAAGCCATTTTTGTTTAAAATGAGAATTAAAGCGAACAAAAGACAGCAGCAAGAGCAAAGAATTCCGCACAGTGTGACAGTGACGAGCTGAGATTACAAGAATTGCAAGTATTTTGATTCGCTTTTACATCAAACGGTGAACGAATTAAAAGAGTGAAATGCAAAAGAGCAACAAAAAACTATAAAAATTTCACTGCATTCTCCAAGAAAAAGCTAAAAGCGAAACATGAAAATTTAATTCTGAGTTAAAGTGTGTAGATTTCTTTTTCCTTTATTCTCTTCAGTTTGCTGGATATTTATGCTTCCGAAACTTCTAAAAAACTAAATGATGTTAAAGCATAACAAATAATTACAATCGCTTTATTTTACGTTTTATTTACGCAGTTTTAATGCCTTCATTATTAAAATTAAAAACTTTAAATAACATTTACATAATTATTATTATAGAAAAAATATTGTTTTGTTATAGTTGATGTTTACTCAATACTTTCATCACAACTTTGATAGCAACTTGCAACTTAATTTTACGCAGGAAGCGTTCGCCAGGTAGGTCTTAGTAGCCGATAGAAATATTTTGTTAACTTTACATTTTGGCTCTCTTTAAAGCACAATTTTTATCTTTTGGTGATTGTAATGACCAATTTAAAGCAACAATTTTATTCTATTGTTTCCGTTGAGTGCTGTGATTTAATTGAAAGGTGAATTTTAATCATTTCATTTCCTTCAAAGTAATCCCCTCCCGCTGCAATACATTTATGCTAACGAGTTTTCCAGTCATCATAGCACTTGGAAAATCCTCCGTCGTGATGGTCAACAGAGCCTTCTTCGATTCAGCTTTTATATCCTCAATTAAATCAAAACGGTGTCCTCGACAGACATAATAAAAATCGAAGTATTCACTTTTAAGGCCTCACAAAACGACGCGTATCTCAAATACTAATAAATATTTAGACGTGAAATTTAGCATAGATGCAGTACTACCAACTTACAGAAAAAAAAATTTACTGATTCGAAAAATACGCGAAGTGTAAATTAAAAATTCACCTTTCAATTTGATCACGATCAAGAAGCTCGATGTATTTCTTAATATTTTACTAAATAACAAACATATAATTTCTACGTGAAGTTATTTATTCCAAAGGTAAATAAATACAATTTAAAATGTTTAAAGAATTTTTTTATTTATAAGTAAGCGTTATTTGTATTGAACATAGAACGAAGAGGTATTGAGGAAGAAGAAATAATGCATAAAAGTAATCCCTAACTCGAAGATTATATAATATACATATAATATCCAGAAAACATCTCAATCAATCGTGAAATCTTTTAGTAAAAGATCTGGCTTTATAATTACTTAAGCAATTTAGAAAAAAAAATCACACTCGAAAATTTTGCCAAAATTAGGTCTTAAATCGGATTCATACAAAATTGGAAAGAAAATTTAAAATATCTCCTTCCAGTTCAACGATTTGAGAATTTTATAACTTCACAACCGATGTTTAATGAATTAGTTTGCAAAATAGAAAATCTCCATAAAATATGGTATATTGAGACGGACTGAAAACGTAACAGAATTGCTGGATCAAGTCCATTTGCATAAACATAGGCAAAGTTGAAAAAAAATACCATTTTGCAATATTTTCAATATTATTAGTCGTATAAGCTACGTAACTATTGGACCACTAATAAGGCCTCAAACTATTTAAAAAACGGTAAATAGGTAAAACAATAATTACAAAAAAAACTAATGCGGCTGTGTAAGCTGACGTTTAGCAATACCAAAGGCTCCGTCAAGATCGGAAAGGACCTCTCCGCGCCGTTCGATACAAAACGAGGTTTCAGAAAAGGCGACTCTGTTTTGTGCGATTTCTTCAACGTACTTCTGGAGAAAATAATTCGAGCTGCAGAACTAAACCGAGAAGATACAATCTTTTATAAGGGTGTACAGCTGCTGGCGTATGCTGATGATATTGACACCATTGACCTTAAAAACCGCGCCGTTCGTTCTGCTTTCTCCAGAATGGATAAGGCAGCGAAGCAAATGGGTCTGATGGTGAATGAGGGCAAGACGAAATATGTCCTGCCATCAAACAAACAGTCATCGCACTCGCGACTAGGCAACCACGTCACTGTTGATAGTCATAACTTCGAAGTTGTAGGTAATTTCGTCTATCTTGGAACCAGCATCAACACCAACAACAACGTCAGTCTCAAAATACAACGCAGAATATCTCTTGACAACAGGTGCTACTTCGGACTAAGTAGGCAATTGAGAAGTAAAGTCCTCTCTCGACGAACAAAAACAAAACTCTATAAGTCACTCATTATTCTCATTATTCGTCCTGCTATATGGTGCAGAGGCATGGACGATCACAACATCTAATAAGTCGACGTTACGAGTTTTCGGGAGAAAACTGAAAGATTTATGGTCCTTTGCGCGTTGGCCATGGGTAATATCGCATTCGATTGAACGATGAGCTGTATGAGATAAATGACGACATTGACCTACATTGTAGTTCAGCGAATTAAAAAACAGCGGCTACGTTGGCTAGGTCATATCGTCCGAATGGGCGAAAACACGAAAGCTCTTAAAGTATTCGATGCAAAGTTAACTCGGCTATAACCGCGTAAGCGGTTTCTAAGCCAGTAAAAAAGAAGAAGACGAAGAGAAGAGAAAAGGAACATAGTGTGGAACATAGCAACTCCAATCTTTAAACGCATTTTTCTCAGAATGGTGTTTTTGAAAACGGTTTACACTCTCAAAAGAAAAGTTTTGAAGTTATCTAGTTCAATTTTAGAGAGAACATTCTTAACGCCATTCGCTATTGCGCCGCTATTTTGTAAAATTTCTACTTTCCTACAGATTAATAATCTTTTTGAAATTTTTGTTCTAGACCAAAAATTGGGGCTGCAATCGTGGACATCGTACAGGCTTTTTTTACGTGTCATTTCAACAATTTATTTCACTATTATACGCCCAATAAATAAACATAAAAAAGACATTTTCGTAATAAATCATATTAGTTAATTTCAACATTAAAAACAAAAAATCGCGAAAATCAGTGATTTTTCGAAGGGTAACACTGAGACGATCCCTTAGACATATGATAAAACCTTTGAGGCTTTTCTGTGAAAAATGTCAAAGTAATCTCCGAAGTTATATTGCAGATTGCAGTCAGACTCAACAACATGTGGATTCCCGAGGCTTACTGTTCCTTTACATTCGTTTTATTCGCAAATGGTTAACTGATAAGCCATATGAAGCTTAATTTCTATTGATGTTCTAAAAGTGATTGGCCTAGTTTTCTTTTGCAAGTTGTAGATAGAAAACTGGGGTTTTATTTGAATTGAGGACTTAATGTATTTAACTATTGCCAACGTTTTCTCCCAAAATGGTGGAACAATTTCAAACCCATGTATACATGAGATATTTTTTATAACAGAACTTTGCTCAGATATGGACACTAGGTATAAATATATTACATAAACGTTTAATTTTAGTTTTGGTTCATTTCTTTCAAGGTAGTTAAAACTGAGTTTTAATACAGATCTAATAAATTTGCATTTAGTAAGTGAATTTCTGGAATGGTGAATAGTCTTTTGTTCTGTTCTTAGTGAAAAATGCCGAAAACTGAAGAATTTCGGAACGTAAATGTAAGATATGGGAAGTCATCCCTCTTCTTATATTAAAAAAATTTTAAAAATAGCTCATATCGATCGGCGGTGCAAGAAAGATTTTTGAAAATTTAAAAAAAGGAAGGTGTGTGAGACTCAATACGGTGGAGATCCAAACGCCAAAATTTGCATACATGGTGAGCGACTAAAAACCCTTAAATTACATTGAGGAAGTTAATCGAAAGTTTTGTTTGGGTGTTTGGAAACGCACCTCCAACCGTTCCGCCATATTGAGTGCGTTATATACATATTTATATATATTTAAACATGTATATATATATCTTATATACATATATGAAAGATTATATTCACAAACATGTGTGTACACGAAAATGCGAGCTAAATATGCATATCATCAATCAATTTTATCGCAAATTTGTGAGTCCACTTCAAGCGTTTATGCGCGCGTAACATATTTATGCACAAACATACATTTGTATGCATATACAAATACAGCTAAGTATATAAATTAATGTCACACTTGTATTTAAAATTAAATACGATGTAAATTATTTATTATTTGCACACTACTTTAAGTGGAGTAATTGATAGCCATTGAGTTGAACTCGACTGGAACAGAGTAATTTATAAAGTGCAATAAAAATTAAACTCTCACACATGTAAATAATTATATTTGACACCAAAGTGCCGCATTAAAAGCAATACGATTCAGTTAGTTATCACAAACCACAACAAATTATTTGTTATGTGTGTATTGGTTGTGTGTGTGCACTTTAAAATGAAACCGTATTTATTTGAGTTTTTATCTGTTTTGTGGTGTAATTTGTCAATGGATCTTAGCAAGCTTTCAAATGTCGAAAAAACACCTTTTCACAACCACAACGGTATACGGAGTCATGAATTTGACACTAACGGTTGACATTGGAATGCCAATTTCACAATATCATTTGAAGGACCATCTGTTGGCTAAAAATTCCATTAGGCACAACTCAACCACCGTTATATGTATTTTATAATAAATTTAAAATTTTTGCATATTCAGCGTAAAAAAACGCTTGGCAACCCTGGAGCGAAGTCAAGAGAATTGAAGTGTGATAGAATAATATTCAATAAATTCAAAATTTTAAATATTTACAACAATTAAATAAAAAACGTGTTTCTACACGGAAGTGCATTTTACGTAGATTGTCTGGAAGTTGAAGTGCGGTGAGATGATCGAGTGGATAGCCTGTTGCACCTGCTAAAAGTTTCTCAGGGAGTGTAAAGCAACCTGTTATCATTTTTTTTTTTTTCTTATTGGACTTTGACCAGCAAAAGGGAATCTGAAAAGTCACTACCAAGTATAAGCAGAGAACGTAAATTATAGAGAAGGTCCAACAACGGACAAGCGTGTGAACTGTCAAAAGCTAACAAATGCTAGCTAAGATGGAGAAATTTTAACAGTGGCACGTGAACAGAGCTGAGCATTCAATGAAAATTATTCTCAGAAGTATACATTGCTATTGCTGACGTACATATGTTGGCCTTTTGCTTATATTTTTATACGTTTACATGCCATCATATTAATTGATATGATTATCATTTTGCGAATTTTTATGAATACATGCAAAACTGATAACATTCTAATTAAATTATGGTATTTTCAAAATATATATTTGTAGAAAATGTGTGAATAATAATTAATTTTTAAATGTTTCTTATGTTTGGTAATATAATATAATTTCATATATGAAAATGTTTGTATATATGCTATATATGTATATGAGATACTATCATAATATCCTAAAAAACTTAATATATTACAATAATATTGTATGTAAATTATATTTCTTCATTTAAATTTTCATACGCATCTATGTAGATATTAGCACATAGTTACATACATATGTATGTAAGTAGAATTCAATTCAATACGTGATATTATCATTTATTAATAAAAAGTGTGCGCGCACTGCTCTATATGCACATACATATGCATGTGTGAACGACATTGCCGAATAAATAATGTACTATATATACAAACCAACATACAAATATGCGTACACATGTACTTAGATATGTCACCCACAAGAACTACAAACGTTGCTTTACAAAAACAACAATCGTTTCAAGTAGCATCATACATACTTATATGCGTTCACATTTAGATAAGTATGTCACCCGCAAAAATTATAAATATTGTTCTACAAAAACAACATTGGTTTCAAATAGCGTCAGCAGCGTCACAAGGCAATATGGCAGCCAAATAGTCGATGCCCAAATTTGTAGAAAAACACCTAACAGCAATATTTTCATTCATGAACACAAGCGCACTTTCAACAGGCAAACTTGCTTCATTCATAAAAACAAACACCATTACATCTCCCCGAGCATGCCTTTGCCTACAAGCGTATTTCCGCGACGATGGCAAAAGCTAAAAATCATAAATTTAACAATTTCTGGTATTTGTATGAGAAGGAAAAAGTGACAACGCCGCAAATATAAGTATTCAAATATATTCGAATAAAATTGACAACATAGTTTATTTGCCGATTTTCAAGTCAAGAAATGTATCAAAGGAAATATTCAATATTCCTCTGATTTATGTGTACAGTGATTCCCAGTTAAGTAGTAAATAAAAATCATCCCTCTTAACTGCCTGTATCTTGCTGATTCTCACGGTTTGTTTTTTGAAATATGTACATGGAAATTATTGTTTAAGTACCACACACTTAAGTATCCGCACTCGCTTATGTGCCATATTATATTTTTATTTTTAACAAACCAAAAAAATCTGTGTCTTTGATTGTGGCACATAACCGGGATTGACTGTATTTGTCAAGGAATGTAAAAAATATTTTTAAGCGGCTTGCAAAATTCTGCGTCGATATGTATGCAAGCTCATACAGAAACATACATATTTACGCTGGTTTGTTGGCGAAGCTGTTACAGCGGCAAGGGAAGCAGTGACCAATGTTGTGACGCTTTGTCGTCGCGTCAGTCTTTCGACACATTCACTCTTTGACAACATGAAACAATATGTGTGCATATTTATATACACAGTTGTGTGTGGACAAACTTTTACTTAATATTGGCTCACTATGAAAAATGTCCGAACGCCTCCACCTGGTGGTGCCAAAACATCCGAAAACCCTGAAACTACGCAAATAAACTAATTCATTATGAAACAATTATAAACCAACAATCCAGGCAGTTGGAAACAATAGAGCAATTATGCGCCGACTTAAAGAAAGCGATAGCATTTCTCAAAGCCGAAAATCAGAATCTAAAAACAATGAATTTAAGTCCTACAATTAACGAAATAATTTCTGAATTGTATACAACAGATGAGGAAGAGCTTGCCCAGTAAAAAAAGGAAAGCTGAACTTTCTCCTCAGCTTGTGGTTAAAGCTACATCAAATACCATAAAAGAAGTCGAAAGAAATCAAACAGAAACGAAAATCTTACCACCTCCTCCAATAATAGTATCGGGTGACTGTGAATACCAAAAAATATATAAAACTAGGGGACCCGTCCACGCTTCACATCTATATGATTTCTATTAGTTGGATTATAACAATAAGCTTATGAGATATGGCATTTTTGTTAAGCAACTTGTGTTAGTTTACAAAAAAATGGATCCTAAAGCATTTCGTGTGTTAATAAAGCATTGCTTTTTTGGGGAAAATACTGTTGAATTTGGGCTCAGGGAAATCCACCGTTGAAAAGATATTTGCTAAGCTGGAAACAGACGAAATGAACAAAATAGATGCCTCGCAAGTTCATAATCCAACAAAAAGAACGAATAACTGTAATCGGAATAAAGCCAACATTTTTCGTCGGTGATAGAAACATAGCTCCATCATTTCCAACTGGAGTCCAATCGACAGTCATTCTAGTGGACTGCACGTGATGAACCGGTTCTCAGGCGTGGAAAAACGAAAAAGGCTGCTGGAAAGGTTATGACATCAGTCTTTTGGGATCACGTGGTATAATACACACTCAACGACTTATTACTGAGCCAGTTATAATCACTGCGTATTTGGTTGCAGTTCTTTTCTTCTATTTCAAATATTTAGCAATTGTATTATTTTTGAGAAGACTCTGTTTAAAATTGTACACATATATATTCAAATGATTCCTAAAAGCATGAATTTTGAACAAATGCTTATGATTTGAAATATAATTTTTGTATTTATTAGTTCTATTAAACTTCGACATAAAGAGATAAAAGGTATCCTATGTCCTTACCCAGGTTCTAAGCTACCTCCCACCAATTTTCAGCCATATCGGTTCAGCCGTTCTTCAGTTATAAATGGTGTAACTAACAACAACTTTATTTTATATACATAGATTACGAATGATGAAAAAAAGCAAAAAAAGCATTTACTATTAAGCTTCTAAATAATAATACATATAATATCAATACATCAGACTCTGATGATTATAGAAAGTTAACCAAACCTCTGTCTGCACAGAATTTATCATGGTTTTCTTATGAAAATAAGCAATCTCGACCAATTAAGGTAATGGTTAAAAATTTACATCAGTCAAACGAGCCAGAGACTATAATATCAGACCTTCATAAGAAGGGATTCAAAGCTATAAACGCAGTCAACAAACTGAAGTGGAAAACGAAAGAGCCGTTAGATATGTATGTTTCTTCTTACTTTTGATGCAACAGAAAATATAAATAACATATATGCAATAAAAAAAAACATATTGCATTCAGTTGTTGTCATTGAGGCCATAAAGCAGTCAAAGCTCATACCACAATGCAAATTGTGTCAATCATATGGACATACTCACAACTATGGTAAGCAAGCACGATGTGTGAAGTATGCGGGAAAGCATAAGACCATAGAGTGTCAAAAACCTAATCACAATCAACCAAAATGTTGTAACTGTGGTGACCTCCTCGGAGGAGCTGCTATTATAATAAGAAGTACCATAAAGCACCAAAACCACATATCTACAGACGAATTTCACGCAATAACGGTAACGATAAATAATGACAACAACTTGTCCCTTACAACAGTTTACAGTCCCCCAAGCATCAAATAAAATGCCATAGCTATCTAGAACTGATCAATAGCCATAAAAACCGATTTATAATGGGTGGTGATTATAATGCGAAACATACTCACTGGGGCTCGAGGCTTATAACCACAAAGTGCAGAGAGTTATTGATAGCTCTTCAATTGACTGGGTGTAGTCTCATGTCTACTGGAACACCAGCTTATTGGCCAACAAATCCACTTAAAACACCGGATCTTCTTGATTTTTTCATTACAAAACATATCTCCTCAAATTATATGTGCATAGAAAGCGGCTTGGATATGACCTCTGACCATTCACCGGTATATTTAACACTACACGAAAGTGTTGTTATTAAGGAACCTCCACTTTCACTAACAAATAAAAATACTGACTGGGAATACTTTAAGCCAATGCTATCCAATGTTGATAGTCACGTAAAAATAAGTTGTAATTCCGAGCTAGATAAAGAAATCATGAATTTGACAAATACAATTGAATATGCAGCCTGGAGTAGTACACCAATTAAAAGAAACGTCATAGCAGGTCATAAGTATACCAAAGAAATTAAAAAAATGGTAGCAGAAAAACGTCGATTATGCCGAAAGTGGCAACAAACAAGATCTCCATTTGACAAAAGTTGTCTTAACAAAATGTGTAAAAAACTTACCAATAAGATAAAGGCATTTATATATAACTCTCAGCTATTATCTTAAAAGTTTATATAACGACCATAGGAATGATTATCCACTTTGGAAGTGTACAAAAAATTTTTATCGACCCGTAACTCAGCATTATCCAATCCGAAAAGCAGACCAGACATAGGCCAAGAGCGATGTAGAGAAAGCAAATGTTTTTTCGGTATACCTTGAAGGTGTCTTCAAACCATATGACACATACAATGCAGCAGAAATGGAACCTCAACTAACGAGAATTATACCGAAATTCCCCTAATAACTAACGATGAGGTATGTGCAGAAATAAAAAAACTGAAGTCTAAAAAATCGCCTGGGTTTGACCTGATTACCAGTGAAATACTAAAACAGCTTCCTCACAACGTTATATAAAAAATTACTGCTATAATGAATGCTACTATAAATCTTCGATAGGTGTATATTTATTGGAAAACTGCAGAGGTGATTATGTTCAATAAACCTGGTAAGCCAGCACATGAAATTACTTCATATCGGCCCATATCTCTCCTGCCAATACTCTCAAAACTTTTGGAAAAACTGCTTGCTGTGCGTATTAACAACATAATTGAAGAGAGGAAGCTGATACCGGTGTATCAGTTTGGCTTTCGAAAAAATCACTCCACTATTGACCAAGTACATAGAATAACTCGAGTCATTGAAAATGCCTTTGAATAAAAAAAAAGTTTGCTATTGCAATATTTTAAAATCATACCTTTCGGACCGTTTTTTTCGAATTAAAAATGGAGATATGTACTCTGATTTAATGGAAATAAAGGTTGGTGTTCCTCAGGGTAGTGTGTTAGGACCCATCCCTTACCTACTCTTTACGTGCGATCTACTTCATGGCGACAATTGTATTACAGCAACATTTGCAGATGATATTGCGGTTCTGTCTGTAGGCAAAACACAAACTGCATCAATTGCAAGATTGCAGGAACATTTAAACAAAATTCACATACAACAATACTAGATATATGCCTCTGTACTTAAACGGTGTGCAAATACCATATGATAATGCTGCGAAATACCTAGGCATGACCCTGGACACAAAACTTAGATGTAGTGCACATGTCAAACAGAAAAAAGAGGAATTAGAAATAAAATTCAGGGACATGTATTGGCTATTGGGTAGAAACTCTGTATTATCCTTCTTCTTCTTCTTAATTGGCGTAGACACCGCTTACGCGATTATAGCCGAGTTAACAACAGCGCGCCAGTCGTTTCTTCTTTTCGCTACGTGGCGCCAATTGGATATTCCAAGCGTAGCCAGGTCCTTCTCCACTTGGTCCTTCCAACGGAGTGGAGGTCTTCCTCTTCCTCTGCTTCCCCCGGCGGGTACAGCGCCGAATATCTTCAGAGCTAGAGTGTTTTCGTTCATTCGGACAACATGACCTAGCCAGCGTAGCCGCTGTCTTTTAATTCGCTGAACTATGTCAATGTCGTCGTATATCTCGTACAGCTCATCGTTCCATCGAATGCGATATTCGCCGTGGCCAACGCGCAAAGGACCATAAATCTTTCGCAGAACTTTTCTCTCGAAAACTCGCAACGTCGACTCATCAGTTGTTGACATCGTCCAAGACTCTGCACCATATATCAGGACGGGAATTATGAGCGACTTAGAGAGTTTGGCTTTAGTTCGTCGAGAGAGGACTTTACTTTTGAATTGCCTACTCAGTCCGAAGTAGCACCTGTTGGCAAGAGCAATCCTGCGTTGGATTTTCCGGCTGACATTGTTGGTGGTGTTAATACTGGTTCCTAAATAGACGAAATTATCTACAACTTCAAAGTTATGACTGTCAACAGTGACGTGAGTGCCAAGTCGCGAGTGCGACGACTGTTTGTTTGATGACAGGAGATATTTCGTCTTGCCCTCGTTCACTGCCAGACCCATTTGTTTTGCTTCCTTGTCTAGTCTGGAGAAAGCAGAACTAACGGCGCGGGTGTTAAGACCGATGATATCAATATCATCAGCATACGCCAGCAGCTGTACACTCTTATAAAAGATGGTACCTTCTCTACTGAGTTCTGCAGCTCGAACTATTTTCTCCAGAAGCAGGTTGAAGAAGTCGCACGACAGTTAGTCGCCTTGTCTGAAACCTCGTTTGGTATCGGATGGTATTGGAGCTTTTGGTGTTACTCAACGTCAGTTTACACAGCCGTATTAGTTGTGCGGGGATACCAAATTCAGACATCGCGGCATAAAGGCAGCTCCTTTTCGTGCTGTCGAAAGCAGCTTTGAAATCGACGAAGAGGTGGTGTGTGTCGATTCTTCTTTCCCGGTTTTTCTCCAAGATTTGGCGCATGGTGAATATCTGGTCGGTTGTTGATTTTCCAGGTCTGAAGCCACACTGATAAGGTCCAATCAGTTTGTTGACGGTGGGCTTTAACCTTTCATACAATACGCTCGATAAAACCTTATATGCGATGTTGAGGAGGCTAATCCCACGGTAGTTGGCGCAGATTGTGGGGTCTCCTTTTTATGGATTAGGCATAGCACACATAAATTCCAATCATTGGGCATGCTTTCGTCCGACCATATGTTACAAAGAAGCTGATGCATGCTCCTTATCAGTTCTTCGCCGCCGTGTTTGAATAGCTCGGCCGACAATCCATCGGCCCCCGCCACTTTGTTGTTCTTCAGGCGGGCAATTGCTATTCGAACTTCCTCATGGTCGGGCAATGGAACGTCTGCTCCGTCGTCATCGATTGGGGAATCGGGTTCGCCTTCTCCTGGTGTTGTGCGTTCACTGCCATTCAGCAGGCTGGAGAAGTGTTCCCTCCATAATTTAAGTATGCTCTGGGCATCGGTCACTAGATCACCTTTGGGGGTTCTACAAGAGTATGCTCCGGTCTTGAAACGTTCTGTGAGCCGCAGCATTTTTTCGTAGAATTTTCGAGCATTACCCCTGTCGGCCAGCTTATCAAGTTCTTCGTACTCACGCATTTCAGCCTCTTTCTTTTTCTGTCTGCAAATGCGTCTCGCGAGGTAGGCAGCCAGTTTTCTCTCCGCTGCGACGCGGCACTCCTCGTCGTACCAGCTGTTTTTTTGCACTTTTCGAAAACCAATGGTTTCGGTTGCAGCTGTACGTAAGGAATTTGAAATGCCGTCCCACAGCTCCCTTATACCGAGTTGTTGACGCGTGCTCTCAGAGAGCAGGAATGCAAGCCGAGTAGAAAATCGTTCGGCTGTCTGTTGTGATTGCAGCTTCTCGACGTCGAACCTTCCTTGTGTTTGTTGGCATGCGTTTTTTGCTGCACAGAGGCGGGTGCGAATCTTGGCTGCAGCAAGATAGTGGTCCGAGTCGATGTTAGGACCTCGGAGCGCACGCACATCTAAAACACTGGAGACGTGTCTTCCGTCTATCACAACATGATCAATCTGGTTGGTAGTTTTTCGATCCGTAGACATTATCCACATATAACAAAATTCTAGTCTATAAGTAGGGGTTCAGACCAGTTAGAACTTATGGGATTTATGGGAAAGACTTTCTGACCATATGAACACTGAAGCCAGGACTCTTGTCACTCGAAGTAAATGAAAAGAAAGGCTTAAGCGCAAAAACCGTCTCACCTTATACAGTAACCAGATTCTTTGCAATTTATACGCAGAGCACCATTAATTGATTTGTATTATACAATAAGCAAAACAAATTGTTCGTTAGTTTAATTTATGTTAACTAGTTACAATGGTATTGAAATAATAAAAAAAAAATATTTATCGTATTTAAGGTGAAAATTATGGTTTCGTTGCACAGCTCTTTAATATATGTTGCATTCATTTGAAAAATAACTATGTACAAAATACAATTTATATTCATAACAATATGGTACACTGTGGCGCGCATAAAAACTGGATGGAAAGTAAAAATTACAAGTAAGGAAGAGCTAAAGCGGAGAACAACACGATTAAGGTGGAATAGAACTAAAATGATGACAAAAAACCGTTGAACTTTATAAAGGGAATTCACGTTCTGTAACGAATATGTTTCGCTCAACTTGTGGTCAACATAATTGGCCTACTGAACGTACTATTCGTACAACACCATCACCCATATTGAGACCCAGCATTCATTATTGGATAATATTCGACCGAATAGGCCGGTGTCTTTCGCAGCAATTTGGACTGTCGTATGGACGATTTGGCGCATTTTACGTCGAGATCTTAAAATGTAAGCATACAAAATACAGTTTGTGCTAGCGACAACGCTTCACTCTATGTGCTCTTGAAAAGTTCCAAGGAGATCCTATGCTTTCGAGCCAAATTCTGTTAAGCGACGAGGCCCATTTCTGGGCTCAATGGGTATATAAAAAAGCAAAATTGCCGCATTTGAGACGAATAGCAACCTGAAGGGAGCCATTTCAACCAGAAAACAGCAACGGTTTGGTGTTGTTTGTGGGCCGGTAGCCTAATTGGTCCATATTTCTTCCAAAATGATGCCGACGAAAACGTAACCGTCAATGGCGATCGTTATCGCGCTCGTGCTCTCGGCCACATTTGGTTGCAACAAGACGGGCTCAAACAATGGGTTTATTGAGAAAACACTTCGGTAAGCAGATAATTTCACGATGCGGATTGGCCACCAAGATCATGTTATCGTTCGACTTTTCCTGTGGGGATGTATAAAGTCTAAAGTCTATGCTGACAGTCCCGCTTCGATTCAGGCCTTAAAGCAAAACATCTAACCAATCATTCGCCAATTATCATTTTTGAACAACGGATAGATTATCTGAGTGGTAGCCGAGGCCAACATTTGAAAGAGATAATCTTCAAAAAATAAATGCCAAAAGATTTTCTTTCAAATTGTAATACTTAAACATTTCCCATTAAGTTTGAAGTTTCTGGGGTTTTTTTTAAGTGGGGAACCTGGAAATGGATCACCCTTTATAGTATTATAGTTTATGTGTTTCCCAGATACCTCAATACACTGTTGCCTCAAGTAAACTTACATTTATCACAATTAACAAACAATTTTGACTGACGAGCTCAACGAACGCCAAAAATAAGGGGTTTTTATTTAGACAAGTGGTTTTCAAGAAGAAATAAAACGCACATAATTGAAGGATATGGCCAAGAATTGAGCTTTCTTATATAGATAAGGGGTTATTATTACGCCTAAAAAATTATTTGGGCTAAGTGACCGTCGCGGCTGCCCAGAATATTCCATTCGAGTGGCATAACTTTCGATCTGTCAGCAATGTCTCCATTATCCAGCGGTGTTAAATCGCACGATCTTGGAGGCCACAACACAGGTCCACGGCCCATACAATGCGCTCACCAAAAGTTTCCTGCAATAAATTTATTGTTTCGTTAGTTTATGTCAAATTTTTTTGTGTAAATCGGGTTCAGTCATCTCGTTTCGGGGCCACTCAACGCACGTGCGACGCGCTTAATGGCCGTTCTTGCACGAGATAGATAGAATAGTGTCAAATTATAGTCCCAATATCTCAGTGAGGCTTAATATATTTGAAGAGTAAATCATTTCACATTTATTACTTACAGTTCATCGCTATACAAAAACAGCTAAATATAGAAAGATATGAATTAAGCCGGAAAATTACCAAAGCCGAACGAGGTATTCACTTCATCAGTTATTGGATTCTATTTTATCAAAAAAATATCAATAGCGCGTGTAGTGCCTAAATTCAACATATACTGACGAGTGTGGCAAAGGCAATAATTAAAAAGTGTTGACCGCATATAATTTAGTTGGCTCACTTCGATTTGTTCTGGTTTATTTAATTGCAATAGTGGTTACTGGTTGGCAGTCGATTTTCACTTTGTCAAGTAGCATGAAACATGTTGCAATATTAATGTTGATACCATTTATCGATTTGGAACAAGGAAAATATTTCCAATTAAAATTTTTTTAGAATTTTTTCAAATTATCTGCAATATTCTTTTTATAATTAATGTCTGATAATTTTGTCGAATTCAGTACACTTATTGCAGTATATTGTATCTTTACGTTATTAATAATTCATTCTCTTGTAGGACCAAAGTGGTGATCTAGTGAGTGATGTGCAGAGCATATTAAAATTATGGAGGAAACAATTCTCCAGCCTGCTGAATGGCAGTGAAAGCATAACACCAAGAGATGCTGAACACGATTCTTCAACCGATGAAAATGGAGCAGACGTTCCATTGCCCGACCATGATGAAGTTCGAATAACAATTACCCTTCTGAACAACAAAGCAGCAGAGGCCGATGGATTGCCGGCCAAGCTATTCAAACACAGCGGCGAAAAACTGATGAAGAGGAGCATGCATCAGCTTCTTTGTAAAATATGGTCGGACGAAAGCATGTCCAACGATTAGAAGTTAAGTGTGCTCTGCCCAATCCACAAAAAGGGAGACCCCACAATCTGCGCCAACTTCCATGGGATAAGCCTCCTCAACATCGCATATAAGGTTCTATCGGGCGCAGGGTATAAAAGAATGAGGTCCACCGTCAACAAATTGATTGGACCTTATCAGTGTGGCTTTAGACCTCGAAAATCTACCATCGACCAAATTTTCACAATACGCCAAATCTTGGAAAAGACCAGTGAAAGGAAGTTCGACAAACAACACTTCTTCTTCGATTTTATAGCCATCTTCGGCAGACTGAATCAGAATCTGCCTCCATTTCTAAACTTGGTTCCCCGCGAAATTATTACGACTGCGATCATCAAACAAACAGTCTTCGCATTCGCGACTTGGCTGGTATGTCATCCTTGATAGTAGATAATTTCCTCTATCTTTGAACCCACATCAACAGCAACAACAATATCAGTCTCGAAATTCAACGCAGAACCAGTCCTGCCAACAGGTTCTACTTTGGACTGAGTAGGCAATTGAAAAGTAAAGTCCTTTTCCAACCAACAAAAACCAAACTCTACAAGACCCTCATCATTTCCGTCATGCTATAAGGTGCGTAGGCATGGATAATGACATCATCTGGCAGCCTTAGGAGCATTCGAGAGAATAGGTTTGCAGAAGATTTTTGGATTTATGGAATATACGGCGGCATTGACATAGTCTCAATCCAAGAGACAGCTACTGCGCGGGTAGGTCTTGTTGTCCGGTTGAAAGAGAACACTCCAGCTTTGAAGGTTTACGAATCAGTACCCGCGGGTGGAAGCAGAGGAAGACCTTAAGTTTGCTTAAGAGATCAGGTGCTGATGGACCTAACTAAGCTTGGTATATCGAAGTGGCGTTCAATGGCGAAAAAAGAAATGACAGGCGCACTGTTGGTAACTCGGCTATTACCACGTAAGCGGTGTCTACGCCAGTAAGGATAGGACGTCTTAAGTGTGTGAAGCCCGTCCTTCATGTTCTGGTTTAAAAATTGAGTACTGATAAAAAGGAAGCCCTTCACAAGTTAATTTCTATAGCCTCAAAGGGTAAAAAAAGTCTTTACCTTAATTTCGACTGGACGGTTTCAATGGCATTTATATGTTTTATTAGTCCGATATGGACAATTTATTCAAAGATTTTAGCAATGCAAAGTATGGGAGGATACATTGTGTTGTAAAAAATTTTCCATTCAGGGAATTTAGTATGGCAGTTACATATACGCTAGTCTTATGTACAGACATGCTTCGGAGATTGTGTTATTAAAGATATTTTGTCAATTAAAGAAACTTCCCATACAGGAATTTAAATGTGATCTGCCAGATTGTTAGGCAGCCATATGCCAGAGTTGTTCACTATCAACCGTTCTGACGAATGATCAGCTTTTTTATAAAAAATAGGATTCACATCGGTATGTCAAAACTTAGAGACTAGCTTCTGTGTATACGGACGGACATGGCTAAATCGACCCAGCTCGGCACACTGATCATTGATTTATATAAAATATACAATATGTGTAAGTAAAAACTTACGTGCGTACAAAATATATAGCAAGAGTTCCTCGAACATCATCACCTTCAATTCAAAGGACAATATTAATTTTTTTCACACTCAATTTCATTTTTAAGAGAAGTTCAATACTTTTTTCCATAGTTGTACAAAAGGTTGTCTAAATAAAGCTTGTTTTGTGGGAGCTAGATTGGTCAAACCACTTCATATCCAAAGCTCTTCAGGCACATCAGAGGACGGTATCTGTCAATACATAATAATATGTTAGGTTAAATTAGATAGCTGATCAGAGATCGCTAGTGGACTACTTACTTACTAATAGGCACACTGCTTAGTAGCCAATGCAAATTTACAGGTATACAATTTCCATTCCCGCCAGCTCGGTGGGATGTCAGAAGGTATGCGCTCCTAAGTGTTTAAGTGCTGACCTCCAAAACGTGGTATAGTCAAGAAGGAAGTGTTGAGTTGTTTCCACCTCATCTTCTTCCATATAGTTTCTGCAGATGGCGTCTGGTAGGATTCCTAGGTTTACTGCGTGGACGCCAATAGGGCCCGTTAAAAGCCCCGGAATTCAGGGACGTGCTAGTCCTATTGAGGGCAAAACGATCATGTGATCGATCCTGAGTCAAAGGGCTTTTGTGACAGCTCATGTACCGGTGGAGGCCTAGCGCTGGCCAAGCTTCCCCGAAGCTCAACTATCCAGAACAAAAGATGGTATGGGAGTACCGACCCACTCCTATTCTACCGATAGAAGTTCTGGGTGCCTTTTCTCGCGAAATCATCAGCTTTACAGTTTCCTGCGATTCCGCTGTGGCTTGGCATCCATAGCGGTCTTATCACAAAAACACGCGATGCTATTGATAGCGAAGTTAGACGCCCTCTGACCAGCCCCGAACACACTATTAATGAGTTCAAGCCTAGTATTGTCGCTCTGCTATCTGAGTGGATGGCCACTTCTCTGAAGGAGGCTAAACTTCGTAGCAGTAAATCTACTGATAACTCAACGGCTGCAACCTCGACCTGGAAGACACTGCAATAGTTAGGCAGTCGGAAACTGGAGTTGATAGAGAGCTCCTAACAGTAATCCCCTCAAACGGCTTCTTCCCACACACATCGCCGGTATTAGGATAGAGGAGGTGCTGCCAGAGTTCGGTTTGGCAGACTCTCTAAGTCTCATGGCAACTTTCGCAGTCATACACCACCTTAGTGCACCACACATGCTGATGAACGCCGCCCGTTAAACGCTCTCCAGTATCCAAGTGTAGTCTTTTCCAGAGCTCTTCACCACATAAAAACTCCATAGAATATAATAGGCTTAATTAATGTGTCGTAAAGTCAGAGGACTACTTTCGTTGCTATTTTGCCTTCTCGTCGATAATCGGCTTCCATGAAAGCTTCCTATCCAGAATGAGCCCTTTAATATCTCCATTTGTGGCAGCGGTGCCACAGAGATCTTGTATCTTCTAATCAATAAAACTATTCCGGCTTTATTTGGGTTGATGGCGAGACCGTTTACGACCGCCCAATTTGCTCCGACGCTGAGATACCCTGCGCCAATTCGTAAACCGTACTTAGGAACTTTCCTATGACCATAAGCCGGCAGCCACGATCTTCAAGTTTTTTAAGCAGGTCGTTAACGTCCAGCTTCCATAGAAGAGGACAGAGAACTCCACCTTGTGAGGTTCCTCTACTCACATTTCGTCGAGCACGTGCGTTTCAATCACTCTGTCGCACAGAAGACTGAAAATAAGATGTTTGAGGTTTGATTCAACCCCACGATCGTCCAAAGCAGTTACGACTGCTTGTCACGACTTTACTGAAAGCTCCCTCTATATCAAGGAAGTTTCTAGCAGCAAATTCCTTAACCCTAATGGCTTCCTCAAGCCATGATACGATAGTATGCAGCTCAGTATCCTGACGTGCCTTTACAATAAGCATGTTAGCCTGATCCAGCCATTATATAAAAGAAATAAAAAGCTCAAGAACGCTTTCTTTAAACGATGCACCTTTTGTTTGTAGAGGAATCGATTACGTTTCTTTTTATAATGAAATATAATGTATATGTACTGTTAGTCTAAATAAATGGACGAGTAGGTACTTAAACAACTTTTTTCCATATTTCTGTACTTTGACTTCCTGGCACACATAATACATAGCATCCACATCTTCCGTTCGACTTTCAATCAATTATACTTCCGTTTCCGCAAAACTTGCTTTCTTTTATTCATTCCTTCACTCATTCATTCATTCACTGACTCAGCTGCTCACTCACCCACCCACTAAATGAGCCTCAAGTGTAGCTTAATTAAAGAAATTAACTCACACCGGATACGTGTGCAAGGAGAGCGTTTGTAGGTAAACAAAGTCAGTTGAGTGGAAAACCGGAATGATAAATAAACACACACATGTATAACTATTTACAAATACTTAGAAATAAAAAATCAATGAAATATTAGCCGGCGAAAGCCAAGTGAGTGTGAGGCCTTTGCCGCAGTCTGGTATATCTATAGCGATTTATATATTAATATACACACATATATAATAATTTTGCTTCTATTTGAGTATGCATGTTGTTGTTACGTTTCTCCCCCTCTTCTTTTTTTCTATTTGCGCCAACAGCGGCGATGACAGCATATAAATAAATGGCTACAAGAAAACATGCACGAGTGCACGAATACAATATGCGCTAACGGGATATAGCATATAATCATGTGTGTGTGAGCACAAGCGCAGATGCTAGATAAAATTAAATAATAAAAGACACGATGCGAGGATGAAGGGGGGAAATTACAGTTGACTTTAATATTGTCAATATATGTAGGTACTGACATTTGTCATTTGGGGCCTTCACCCCTAAAGGCAAAAATAACACAGCCCCATTGACTAGGGAAAGCAAAGCTAATATGCATAGCTAACCATGTGTGAGCGTATTTATAGAGACGTGTTTGTGTGTTAGTCTGTTTTCATTGTGGCTGCTAAAGGGAGTCGAAATTAGTCTGATATCATCGCAGAACTATATGAGAGCAAATTGGTTTGCAAAATAGAAAGCATTGCCAAAAATATGCGACGTTAGTGTATGTCTATGTGTATGTATGTAAGTAAGCAAAAAAAGACATTTCATATAACTGTGTATGCGGTAGTAAATACGCCTAAGGGATTTACGAGCAATTAAAGCAAAAGATTGGCTGCTATGAAATGTGCTTTATACCAATACATACAAACAAGTGCATATACTTATATAAGTATGTATTAATGTGCAAACATTTGCACACAAGTGTGAGAACAGAAAATTAGATAAATACATAAGTAGGTACGAGTTGGCTGGCTGATACAAACTGACTTTGCAGACTGGCTTCAAAGCTTTTAGGGGCAAATACATTTGTATGTATGTTTGTATGTTTGTGTTTGCGCAACCATATAGAGTTCATCATGCATTCACTTCGTTTAGTCAGTCAGCATGAGAACTTAGCGTTAATTGCTTATCTACGTGATTTCTTACCAAATTAGCTTTGCAAATTGCAAATGGAGAACAAAGCTTAAATCAAGGTCCAAATGTACATATATACCTACTCTGTTTACGTATGTATTTGTGCACGAAAATGAATGAAGCGAATATATTTATGCAAATGTGTATGTGTGCTTAGCATTATAGTCCATGGGTATTTGGCAATGAAATATGTCAGCGCTTTAGATTGTCAATGGGAACCAACAACGCAGACGTTTCAGTTAATTAAATAAAAGCATTAAATAATCAGATAAATATCTATAGTATTTGAAGTTTTATAATTGCATACTTCCGCTTCCTTGTCTGCCGTCAAGGGCATTATACCAAATTCCTTGCTTTGTTTAATTTAGACCCGAAAAAACTAAAAACTCGTAACAAATTTCAAAAAGATTTTAAATTGAAAATAGAGTTATATACCATATTACATAAAAAAAAAATATTCTATTCGGAAATTAGCAACATTTTCTACTATAAGAATTAAAGAAATAGGTGGTTGGAATAACAAGATTTATTGCGATATTCAGAATAAGAACAAAACAAATCTAAATAGATCATACTGATGGGCGATACAAGTAGAGGTACTTTTATCAATAACGCGTGTCCAGCTTTCGTGTTATTATCGGCTAGTACTTTTACTGTTTGGCATTTCATCAAAGACTTATGCCCGAACAACGTTTACAAATCGTTCAATTTTATTTTGAAAGTTAACTTTATGTTAACTTCGCTTCGCTCAACTTATGGTCAACATAATTGGCCTACTGAACGTAATATTTTCAACACCATCACCCAACTTGAGACCTACCATTCATTATTGGATAATATTCGAGCAAATAGACCGCGTCCAGCACGCAATGAAGAAAATATAACAGCTGTAGCTGAGAGTGTACACGAAGACCGTGACAATCGAATTGAGTCGGATTGACGTATGGAACTAGACGCATTTTACGTCGAGATCTTAAATTGAAAGCGTAAAAAATAAGCTTGAGCATGAGCTGAAGCTGCTAGACCTTCACAAGCGACATCGCTTCCCTTTATGGGCTCATGAAATGTACTAAGCAGAGCTGAAGTTTTCAATCCAAATTTTGTTTAGCGATGAAACCCATTTCTGGCTTAATGGGTATGTAAATAAGCACAATTGCCGGATTTGGAACGAAGAACAATCTGAAAAGAATCATCGTTCCATATGTATTCAAAAATGATGCCGGTGAGAAGGAACTCAACCAACAATGGCGACTGTTTGATGTCTGACTTTGAAGCTTGTGATCTCGGCGACATTCGGTTTCAAAAAGACGACGCTGCTTCCACACATCGCATCAAAGAATGGACTAATTGAAAGAACACTTCGATGAACAGATAATTTCACCTTTTGTGCCGGTCGATTGGTCACCAGAATGAATGTTCTTTCGAGTGTTAGTATACACTCACCATTAAATTAAATTTTCTGTGTTTTTTCTTACAAAAAAAGTAGGGAACCCTTTATAATGAAATTATTTTATTCGAAAATTGGCAACATTTTCTACTACATACTACTTCAAGAATTAAAGAAATTATCTAGACGTAAATGGAGAAGAGGTTTGATAGGGGAGGAGGATACGAACTCATTATATATCGACGGGTCCAAAATTGACTGCGAAGTTTGCACGGCGTCTCTCTCTCTCTATAACCTTCTACAACACTCAGCTGGTATCTTCAACTTGGAAGTACTAGGTGGAAAACGTGGAGTTCTACTGAATACCTATAGAACAATACAGAGAGCTACCAAATGCACAGCTGGCCAGGCAGCATTGCTAGCCTTGTCGTCGTCAAAGATTGATTTCAGTGTAGTCGGCAAATGTAGGAAGCGGCTCTAGAAACTAAGGCAGACATCCGTAAGACTAATTTTAATACATAATTTTAACAAATAGCCAACACATGGGAATATACAATCAAATACATCATAGCGAAGTATGTATATATGGGTCAAATATGCCTAGACTAGCACCAAGGGCTTATTAAATAATAAGAGCACGGTTCTACACTTCTTCTGTGAGTTCCCAGTTCTATCACAAACCCGGCATAGAACTATTGGAAAGTTGATAACCCATTTATAAGAAATCGGAAAATTGCCACGCCCACAAAACTGTTTAATACAAAAAATACCACGTTTGATAACGGAAGTGATCTCTCCAGACTTAAATTTCTTTAAGCTTTGGTAAAATAGTGCATTCCTCTATTTCTTATTTTGGCCAGGTCCTTCGCTGAACTACTTGTAAGTCATTGTCGTCGTTTACCTCGTACAGTTCATTGTTCCATCGACTACGGTACTCGCCGTTGCCAATGTGCAAAGGGCCATAAATCTTATGTACGACCTTCCTCTCGAAAACTCGTAACGTCAACTCATCAGATGTTGTCATCGTCCAGGCCTCTGCACCATATAGCAGGGCATTGATTATGAGTGACTTGTAGAATTTTGTCTTTGTTCGCGGGGAGATTTCACTTCTCATTTGCCCACTCAGTCCGAAATAACACCTGTTGGCCAGAGTTATTCTACGTTGTATTTCAAGGGCGACGAGCTAAAAACTTCAGAAACACGGCCCTTATCGATGGCGAAAAAGTACTCTCCTCACAGGCTGTCATATTCCCCTGTCCATGGCCAAATTGAGTGGATTAGGTGTCACTGCATTTGTTTCTAAACTTTGCAGATTAAATAAGTGGAGGACCGGTGGGTTAAGTTAATCGAACAATGAAACGATTATGTTGAGAAGGATATAGTCAATTTACCTTTTCTTCAATTTTCCGAAATTTCGCTTTCTTTCTGTAAACTAACTACTTATCAGATCAACTTTGTATGCACTCACGGCTAGCCAACGCCAATATTTGCACTTCTGGCATAGTACCCATAAATGTAATGCGCAAAAGGCATCATAAGATTGTAATACGCGAACTGGCGTTCATATACACTCTGATCAACACACTGAATGAGTCGAAACCCTCAAAACCTTAACAGCAAGATTCTTAGAAAACAGCTTATCCGCGCTCACGTCCGTGAAGACAATAGTCATATTCATGGTGTTTGCTATGCAATATAACGGCATCTATAATTACAAATCAGCATTCACAAAGCACGCTCAACAGCTTAGCAATCCGAGCCTGTTTAGCCGCAAATCAGCTTAAGTTAATTAATAAACTTCTGTGACTACTAAATCGAATTTTGACCGCCTGACACACTAATAGACACATACATATACACATATTTCGAAAAATATCGAATTGAATTCATCATATCATACTAATGCACATACATGCTCAGCCAAAGTAGCGCTATCAGCAGTAAAAACAACAACACTGTCGCTTTCAGCCACAGAGTAAAGGCGCCATCGTCAGCGGGTATTATGCCACTTAGATGTTATTTCAAACGGATTAGCCACTAAAATTATGCTATTACTTCGTATATAATACGGTTTCATATTAATGCAGAGCACATGTAACCCTGCTGGAAATTAAACAAATTTTTAAGAACACGAAGTGTAGGTTAACAGTTTAGTTGATCAATGAGTTTTATTTATGATGAAATCCGCCTCGGATATTATATATAGATATATATACTATTCCTATGAAAACACATTCGGCTTTATGTCTAAGAGACATACAGTTAGCATCTCAATGCAGATATTGAAACAAAAATAGCCCAAATACTCCCAAGAATATGTGACAAACACCCTTTGAAAAGAATTGAAATCAGTTCAAACTTTTGTAGTTTCATATACTGAATATGAGGAATAATCTATGATAGAGACTATACTGTACTTTATCTGGCGCATCTCTATCCCTAAAGGGCAGGATTTACAATCACAACCAGGCTTCTCATAAGTTACGCAAACATATGTATGTATGTATGTATATACATGGAAAATTGGCGATGTGTAATTTGTGTTTGTGGTTAATCGTTTGAGGAGGACAAAGCAATATAATAAACAAATATAGTTGGTGTAAGTATGTATTGAAGAACTGATACGCGATTGCCTATATTTTATATAAATTTTCGATTTTGCGCAGCCTGCATCTCTCAGCGACATAAGTTCATGGCATATTAATAAGCCAACTTATTATTATTGTTTGTTTATTCATTTGTGTAATGTCTTAGAGAAATTATGAACTACTTTCCCCGCGAGAAATCGAGGCTTTGCAATGCTTAAGTTTAGGAATGGAATAACTGTTGACACTTCTGTAAGACAGCATCGTTTAATAATTAATTTCAGCCATGCTCTAAAATTAAATAAGCAATGACCAGCTGACAGCATTGCCAGACTAATGTGTATATTTAAACTTTATTTTCGAATTAATGTATGGCAATGCCGTCTGCGATTACTATAATTGCAGTATATAGTAGTTTGCAATAAATGAAAATTAATGCATTGGTTAGTTAACAATTTTATGGAAAAAAATGTCTATATTGATCGAATCGATCGATCTTTCTCTCCTTTCACTAACTCTATTGCTTTAGAGTGTTATATTGCTAGTTTTACTACAGGGAAAAGTAGTTTATTTTCCCCAATATATGTACATATTTGGCGTCCTTTGATATTATATTATTTATAGTATAGCCTGTTTATGATTACCGTTTCCAAGCGCCGCTTTCTCTCTTTATTCGCTGACTGCAATTAAATGTGAATTTTTGTTTGAGTGAGCATAAGAATTTATAGACGGCATAGAATATATATTTATATGTATAAATAATTAAGTTATGAATATCAGTAAATGAATATGAAATTGCGTGGTTATAAATATTCCTTTACTGCCGCACTTGTTTGTACAAATATATATACTTTTCTTTAACTCTGTTAATCCGCTCATAGTTTTGGTGTTTTCATTTAATGGCTGGAAATACTGGTGGGGTATTCGAAGTGGCATACATTTTTAGCTCAGCTTTGCTCTTAAATACAGAGGTTTCCTATATAATCTTTTAATCGTCACATAGTATAATAGTATGGCGGTATAATATAGTGCTTGTGAAAGCACTTGAGTTTAATTTCATATCCTACTTAGTATAGAGCTCACTTGTTGCATCCATAAGGGATTTATAAACTCAATCCGGAAAGTTACTTCCAACCCGTAAAACAATTATTATAAACATTCATATTAGAATATATATATGTACATATTGCCGTGTTTCATGTAAAACTGTTTTATTTACTTATTCGCGGATATATGAAAATTTTTGTTTTTATGTCGAAAAAATTTGTAAGCCGTTTATGGTAGAAGACCAATTCGAAGAATGAAAATTCAATATTATATTATCAATTTTTGACAATACCACTTACCATCACCAATATACATGGAGTAAAGTCAGTCGGATATTGGAAAATTATGAAATGAATTATACAGTGGCTAGGGCAAGTTTTGAACAAGTTTTATCCATTTTAAACAGAAACATACACAGTTATGAGTAAAACACGTCCTATTATTTTCATTAAGATAACTCACGTATTGGCCGATGTTTGCGGTATAAAGTCATACGCAAGTTCAAAAATCTTAGTATAAGGTATATGGCGGCTTTTTGTGGCATAAAAATTGCTGTTATCAGCAAAAGATTTCCTTCCGATTTTCAATAATATATCTCACAGCGATAAAATGTTCATTGTAGGAACTGTAGTCCACATACTACTGTGATCAAATTGAAAGGTGAATTTTGTCCATTTCATTTCCTTCAAAGTAATCCCCTCCCGCTGCAATACACTTATCCCAACGAATTTTCCAGTCATCATAGCACTTGGAAAAATCCTCCGTCGTGATGACCATTAGAGACTTCTTCGATTCAGCTTTTATAGCCTCAAGTGAGTCAAAACGCTGTCCTTGGAGTGGTAATGTTAATTTGCTGAATAGCCAGAAGTTACACGAAGGTAAATCAGAATAATGAGGTGGTTGCGGCACGATATTAGTTCAGATAGAGTAAAAATAGAGGAACTAACTTGTATGTAGAGCCTCACAAAACGACGCATTTCTCAAATACTAATGAATATTTTGACGTGAAATTTAGCATAGATGTCACTAATAGTACTACCAACTTACAGAAGAAAAATATACCGATTCGATTTTTATGTCTCCGGCTTATTTGTTTATAGATTTTATCGCGCTATAATAGCTTTTAACAGAATTATTATATGGGAAATAGGAGGAAATCGCCGAAATTGCTGTCTTACCAAGGCAATTTACCGTTCCCAAATCAGTGAAAACGATGGCATACGTCCATGAATTGGACAATCAAAGTTTACAAAACCAAACCTAGTGTTATAGTTAGCTTAAATATAACGGTTATGCCAGTTGAGTGGGATATATTTTGCAGCGAATTCATACAGCTAACTTCATAAACGCTTTCATAAACAATATGTTTGACAAGAGAGTCGCTCTCAAAGATAGTGAGCAGAGAAAGGCAAATCAAAGACAGTAAATATTGATATCTGTATGTAGTTGCACTATGGTGCGTAATTCATGAAATGTTTTATGAGCTATAGAATCTTTGCTCAATTGACTACTATAATTCAAGATAATACATGTCGAGTCAGCCAAGAATACATATTTAGTATAAAATGTTTTAACAAAATTTTGGATCATTTCAACTGGACTAGCCCTATTAATCATTGAGCCACATAAGAATACAAAATGTTAGTCACTAAAATGAGCATACACAAACTATGCAAGATTTATTGAATATCAGTTTACACAACCGTATTAATTTTGCGGGGATACCAAATTCAGACATTTCCACCTAAAGGCAGCTCCTTTTCGTGCTGTCAAAATTAGCTTTGAAATCGACATGTGCGTGTCGGGTGCGATTATCTAGTCCGTTGTTGATTTTTCAGGCCTAAAGCCACACTGATAAAGTCCAATTAATTCTTTGACGGTGGGCTCTATTCTTTCACACAATACACTCGATATAGCCTTATATGCGGATTGGAATTGTGGAAACACAATTTATGGATTTTACATGATGATAATGCACCATCGCATTGAGCCACGATTGTGACATCGATTAACCATCGTATTCACTATATTTAGCTCTATGTTGTTTTTTTTTTTTGTTCCCAAACTGAAACTGTCGTTCCGTGGAACCCGTTTTCGGTCGATCGAAGATATGAGACAAAATTCGCGGAAGAATGAATAAATAAATATTTTGCGTTTTATTTACAATGTCTGGTTCCTTTTTTGTTATATTATACAAGGTCTGTCGCAAAAGAAATAGGACTGTTAAAAAAACACCAAAAAATTAATATTATAATATGGTGTTTTTTGTCAAAAAAGCAGTGACAAGCGTCGACCGATGACACAGCGCATTATCGTGCAACAGGCGCCAGGAACCAGCCAGACGGTATTGTGGTCGAGCTCGACAAATGCGTGACAAAAGACGCTTCATAACACCAAGGTAAAACACAACATTAATCGTTTGGCCAGGTGGGACGAATTCTCGGTGTACAATACCCTCGGAATCGTAAAAACAAATCAGCATTGTCTCTATTTTTGACTTCTGAAGACGACCGACTTCTGATCGTCACAGAGGTCCTCACGACCTTCTTGGAATCGCTTAAACCACTCATACACATTACTACGGGATAGGCACTGATCACCATAAACTTTTTTCATCATTTGAAATGTTTCGGTAAACGTTTTCCCAAGTTTAAAACACAATTTAATATTTTCTCTTTGTTCAAAATGCATTTTACGACCGATGACCAAAAGCTGCTGTCACTTTTTGATCGATAACATCGATTGTAGTTATATAATTGTCTTAAAATTTTTACGAAATGTCAACAAGAGATCAAACTTTTTATTTCATATACCCACCAATAGGTGGCGCCACCAGAAACAGTTATATTTAAAAAGTTCTGTTTCTTTTGTTCTTTTTAGTTTTGGAAACACCTGAAAACCTTTCCCGGATTTGAGCCTTGGAAGTTGCGTTACACCTAATCTTAGCCCTGTTTTGTTATATTTCCATTTGAATTCTCGAACTGCTCATAGTGCAGGGCTTTCTTTTATCTGCAGCATTTGTATCCGTATTTACACATTTATTTAAAAGCTATGGCTTGTCACTTACTTTATCTTGCGCAAATTCTATTCAAACATTTAATTATATGCAAGTCGCTGTCGCTACAGCTGCTGTGGTTAATTAAAAGCAAACAATGCTCCAAATAAAAACGCATCCAAAATGGGTTGCCACACATGGGCATATACGAATTAACCATCCAAGTCGCAAATTAACATGCTCGTACATATATTTAGAGCATATAGAAGCTTAAAGGATAAAAGCAGTGTTGTAAAAGGATAGTTCTTCACCAACTGCCGTTTACAACATTAAGTATAAATGCCACAGTATTGCTGAGCTTGTGTGAGTGAGTAGGAGTGCGAGCGGTAAGTGGATTGCCGTAAAGCGCTTTTCGCATTTTTCATAAAAATGTTTCCCTCCACACACCGCTACTCACGCGCAGTGCATGAAAAAAGCTTCGAAAACAAAAAAAAATGTGGCATCTCTTTTTCGCATTTTCCGCTGCCTGTTTTGATTCTCACTCGCTTATTTCGCATTGTAATGAAACAATTAAGTGAGTGAAATTAGGTTAGTACCACAAAGTACGAGAAATTCCAAAGCAAAGTTAACAAAATTCATCTACATCGACAATAAAATTAAAAAAACTCGCATAAAGTGTAAAAACAAAATTAAAACTACAGCAACAACAAAAAATGCGTTTAAATATATACGGCACAATGCATTTGTACCGAGGAGATTGAGGCGCACTTGCAACAGCCTGGGAGCGCATTGCATTTGCAACAATTATATGCGCACATAACGGTGCGGGCACACGAGCGCATAGCGGTGCGGCGGGCACGCTAAATAATAGCGAGTGCTTTGGAAAGAGCGCTAGGAATGGGCAAGCGTTGGGCGGCAGTCGCAGTGTTAAATGTTGCAGCAAGTGAGGGTTAACAAAAAATAACTAAAAGAAGAAAAAAATACGGTAAAATAAAAGCAAACAAAAAGCTGCAATTGTGGCAAGCTTGACGGTAATGGCAATTGCATTGTTGTTTTTCGTTGTCGCTTACTTCAACTGCTGTTGGCCTACATTTGTTCTGCTCGGCACTGGGCGCTTGGAGCGCGATGTATGCGCGGTACGGCCATTGTTGCCATTGTTCGGGCCGTTGTCGCAGTAGACGCGAAATAAAAGGAATGCTGCAATAAAAAGCGCCACTTGACCAATTGTGCATTAAGCAATTAAATCGCTTTTATGCAATTTATTGTAGTGCGCATATGCCGGCGCGCATGCATAGCTGGACATCATGTGCACAAGCAGACACAGTTAGACACAAGTAATGGCAGTGTGCGTAGAAACAGTGCGCAGAAAACAGACATTTCAGTTAGTAGTCCACTATGACCTTTTTGTTTTCTGTTGTTTTGTTGTTGTTTGATTGCGCAATTACTTGATTTTGTTTTTATTTCAACTTGCCGGCGCATAGCAGCTGCAAATATTTGAAAATCTAACAACAAAAGCGAAAAGAAACGCAGACGTGACCCATCAATTTGTAACTGCTGTGACAATGGCAACTCTAAAAGTACTGACCTTATTTCAGCGCTTTAATTTGCTCTCATTTCGTGTGTTTAGAAAACCTGTTAAATTATGTGTGATCTAAAAATTAAAATAGTGAATTTAACTAAGCACATAAATTGACGTAATTGGGGTTTTCTAATATGACCCTATAAGTTGCTGTCATAACAAGAGTGTAATGAAAATTTTAAAAGATATTCGAGCAAATAAATAACAGAAAACATGTCACGCATTAAGGGGGTCATCCCAAATGACGGTTTTTGATTTTTTGTTTTTTGCATAAATCCAATATGAGCGTTCATAAAATGTGCAAATAAACTTCTTCTTCTTCTTAATAGGCGTAGACACCGCTTACGCGATTATAGCCGAGTTAACAACAGCGCGCCAGTCGTTTCTTCTTTTCGCTACGTGTCGAAAAGGGGGGTCTCTCATCCCAGGCTGTGTTTTCTTTTTCATTGGAATTGTTTTTTACGTGGCGGGTCCCAAACCCAGCGCACAACCCTATGCAGGGGATGTTTCGCCTTCTCACATTAGCTCGCCTTCGAACGGATGTTCTTAGGCTACACAGAGGATACTTGGTCAAAGATCTTTGAGCCATGTTGAATTTTTGAATGGCGATCAGAGAACTTTCTCAACGTATTTATCTCCAAAACTAAACTTTTTAAACTGGATGTAGTAGTCAACGAAGTTCTGAAAAACGGTTCCAAACTACGCTTTTTAAACTGGCGTCAACGAATTCTGAAAACGATTCAATCGATTGCTTTAAAATTTTATTGGTACATTCACCACACATACGGCTTTCGCCCGGACTAGGATTTTTGAAAAAATAATGAACCGGTTTTTTCATAAAAAACTTGTCGGCAATAATCATGAATTTTTGGAATTTAGTCTTTAAAGCATTCAAAGTATTGAGTTTTCGCGATTTGTAGAATTTTTCTAGTTTCAGCAATAAGCCAACTACCTACAAATTAATGTTTTTATTTCAGGTTAGCCAGAATACAGGAATCAAGGATGCCGTTTGTTTACCTTTTTTTCATGGCCTCCATTGAAGCGGTAAGTCTCGCAATTAATTTTTACACAAAAACATTTAAAACTGCAGCCAAATACTTAATTAATATACAGTCAAAATTTCGAAGATCTATTTTTTTCTCTTCAATATAAAATATCCGAAAAAGATCTTTAAAAACCTGATGACGACGATTTTATATGATAGTGATAATTTTTAATTTCACACCATAAAAGATATTATATTTTTTATTCTTCTTTTTTGCTGACGTAGACACCGCTTACGCGGTTGTAGCCGAGTTACCAACAACGCGCCAGTCCTTTCTTATTTTCGCTATTTGACGCCAATTCGAGATTACAAATGCAGCCAGGTCCTTCTTCACCTGATATCTTGATTTACTAAACTATTTAAATGTCGTCGTATATCTCGTACAGCTCATCGTTCCACCGACTGCGATACTCGCAGTTGCTAATGTGCAAAGGACCATAAATATTCGGCAAAACCTTTCTCTCGAACACTACTAAGGCCGAATCAACAAATGATGTCATTAGCCATGCTTGTGCACCATATAGTAGGAAGGAAATGGTGAGTGACTTATAGAGTTTGGTTTTTATTCTTCGAGAGATGACTTTACTTCTTAATTGCCTATTCAGCCTAAAGTAGCACCTGTTGGTAAGAATGATTATGCGTTGGATTTCAATGCTGATATTATTATTGGTGTTGATGCTAGTTCCAGGGTAGACGCAGTTATCTATGACTTCAAGGTTATGGCTGTCAACAGTGACGTGCGAAAGTCTGGAGAAAGCAGAACTAATGACGCGGTGGTTAAGGCCTACAATATCATCGGCGTATGCCACCATCTGTACACTCTTATAGAAGATTGTTCCTTCTCTATTTAACTCTGCAGCTGGTATGGTTTTCTCCAAGAGTAGATGAAGAGACCGCACGATAGGGAGTCGCCTAGTCTGAAATCTCGTTTGGTATCAAACGGCTGGGAGAGGTCATTCCCGATTCTGACAAAGCTTTTGGTGTTGCTCAACGTCAGCTTACATAGCCGTATTAGTTTTGCGGGGATACCAAATTCAGACATCGCGGCATAAAGGCAGCTCCTTTTTGTGCTGCTGAAGGCGGCTTAAAATCGACGAAAAGGTGATGTGTGTCGATCTCCATTTTACGTGTCTTTTACAAGATTTAGGCCATGGTGGAAATCTGGTCAATATTAGATTCTCCAGGAGATTATGGGGCCCATCCTTTTGGATTTGGCTGAGCACATTTAAATTCCTATTTGTATGCTTTCATCTGACCATATTCTACAAATAAGCTGTAGCCTCCACCTTGTCATTACTTTCCACAATATTTGAATAGCTCGGCCGACAATCCATCGGCTCCCGCCGCTTTATTTTTTCAGACGGGTAATTGCTACTCAAACTTCATCATGGTCAGGAAATGAAACGTCTGAATGTTACTGGTTGGGTAGTCAGGTTCGTCATCTCCAGATGTTACAATTTCACTACCGTTCAACAGTATGGAGATGTGTTGCCTCCATAACTTCAGTATACTCTGAACATCCGCCACTAGATCACCACATTGGGGCCTGCAAGAGTATGTTCCGGTCTTGAAACATTACGTTTGTCGTCGCATTATTTCGTAAAATTTCCGAGCATTATCCCTGACAGCCAACTTTTCAGGCCATTAATACTCACTCATTTCGCCTCTTGCTATTTTTTTTTTGAAATGTGCGTCCGGCTTCCCTCTTCAATTCTCGGTATCTATCCCGTCCCGCTTGTGTTGTGGTCGATCGGAACATTCCGAGGTAGGCTGTCCGCTATCTCCCCACTGTAACACGACATAATGTGCCACCTCATCGTACCAATTGTTCTTTGTTCGGACTCCTGCGAAGTCTATCAGCCTCAACCCGTTTGGAGAGGTTTAGGTATGGTAGTTGAATTTTTAAACAGTTGTACCAAACATGTCTTCTTGTCAAACCCGGGCGTTAAAATCGCCAAGCTGAATTTTTACATCGTGGCGAGGGCAGTTTTTATAAGCGTGCTGCGGTACAAAGTCAACCGCAAGTTTAACCTGTAAGTCTGTAACCTTTATATTAGGTATGATGAGCTATAATAAGTACTGAATCGATTTTTTATATTTCTGGATATTGATCACAGTAGCAGGAGAGTACATTACACATTAGGGTATCCGTTATTTCCCAAGTTGATTTTTATACCCAAACTTGAACGAACACAATCGAGTTCCTATATGGAAAACTTTTTTTATTTAACAAGGTGTCTTCACGCAATTTTTCACGAATTACTGCCTTAAGCAAGGCTACAATATTTGAAAAAATATTTTAAATCAAACGGGCAATCTAGCTTTGGTACAACCAGTGTTCACTTTTGATATATGGGAAGTGGGCGTGGTTATACAAGTAGTTGCCATTCAAAATCCCTATTTTAAGCTGAAATCATAACAAGCAGAATGGCCTGCTTTAAATTTCGTGAAGATGTATTATCAAATAAAACAGTTTTCAGCGAGTGAGAGCTAAGTTTCAATGTATTTAATAACAATCACGCAGATTTTGGTTAGTCTAAAAGGGACCGTGTAGATTATATCACCTTGTATTCTTTCAGACAACTTCCACAATCCACATTTGAGATAATACCGACAATCCAACAATGACTGATTAGAACTACAACTATGTAGCGATGATTCTTCTGAATGTAAGAATTTCAAAATACCTCTTGAAATTTACCTACGATGAGCAGAAACTTTGATCTAAAAATTCTGAAAAAGCATTGATATCGATTTAATAACAGTATGCTATTACATACTAGAATCTGTTTAAGCCCACAATCACTTTTTCTTTAATAGTCTGCGTTATCATTACCACCCAAGTGTTTGAAGTTCTTGTAATCTTCACAAAATTGATTAGATTAGATTCTAAGCACAATTAAAAAATTTGGAAAATGACAATTAAAAACAATTATTTTCACTTAAACCATATACTTTGATTAACGGAAAATGTTATACAGCTTCTAAAAGAATCGCTTTGAAAAAAATTTACCATTTATTGTAATTAATTTTATTTTGCCTCCAATTTTGTGAAATTTCGTAAAAAACTTTTGGTAAATTTAATTAATTCGAAAATAACATTAATTAAGAATATATTGCAACTTCATAATTTTTATAAAAACAAACAAAAACTGTGGTAAAAAAATTTATAGCGGCTGGAAGCGATAACTTTTCACGAACGAATTAATTAAATAATCGTATGTGATGTAAATACAAGGTATGTTTCAAAGTAAACAGTAATTAAAAAAGAAACGGAACAAATGGTTTTTTCTGCAAAACCAGGTCATTTTATTCAAAATAGTCTCTTTCTGCTTCAATACAGCTTTTTGCACGGTCCAAAGCATGTCGAAGCATGTGTTTTAGCCCGTTGGCCGGTATGGCCGCCAGTGTGCCGGTGCAAGCCTTTTGAACAGCCTCTACGTCCACATAAGGCTTTCCTTTCATGGGAAAATGCATTTTTCCGAAAAGGAAGAAGTTGCACGGTGCCATATCAAGGGAATACGAGGAGTGGTTAATGGTTAGATTGGCCCTTCGAATGTTTGGTTCTGAGCATTTTTTGGTCGTCAGTCAATTTGTGCGGAACAAACCTTGCACACACCTTTCGTAAGCCTAAATGTTCTGTCAAAATGCGATAAACCGCTGTTTTGGAGATGATCAATTCCATTTCCATAAATTTCAATGATGATTTCGGCTGATTTTTGATGAATTCACGCACAGTTTCGATGGAATTTCTGGTGATCACGGATTTTGTTTGGCCCACATGTTGATCGTCATTTATGTCCTCACGACTTTTGAAAACATTGAAACCACCCGTGCACTCTGCTATGAGATAGGCAATCAACGACATAAACTTGTTTCATCAATTGAAACGTTTCGGTAAAAGTTTTACCAATTCTAAAACAAAATTTAATGTTGGCTCTTTGTTCGAAGCTCATTTTCGCACCAATAACACAATCATACTGACACTTAAAGCTTAATAACTTCACTTCTATTCAATGAAATGTCATGAAATTCTCACTGAACAATCGATATAGATACAAGATTCTAACGCACCAGTCGACATATAGGTGGCGCTAAATTCAAAAAGTCCTGTTTACTTTGGAAAGCACCTTGTAGCTTTAATTCATATTTGGCATATCAAGAATTGTGAAACCTTAGCTCATGCACTTATGTACTTATGCACTTATATTATATTAGCTTATCTGTTTTTTATTAAAATTAACAATGTGGTTATTCAGCAGCAATCATTTAATGTGGTCCTTAATTGAAGCATATACATATTTTATATTGCATTGCGTTTTTGTCATAAATACATGAAACTTTCTGAGCCCAAACAACAAAATTTGCTGAAGCAATTGATTTCTGTAGTAAATAGTTCACTTTTCTAGATAGCTTCTACGGACTCAGGTAAAACTTGTATCCTTATCACAGGGGAATAGTTTGTTATATTATACTATATTTATATATCGGCTCAATGGCTATACTAGTGTAGTTTGTCAAGAGATGGTAATGTAATTATTACTATTATTAATATTTCAAGTTTATTAAGTATGCATGTTATACATTTGGGAAGGTATTCGCAAAGATACGTATGTGTAAGTCCACTAGCCTTTCTAGAACCTTTAGTATGAAAACGGTGAGATTTTAGTTATAAAGTATATTGTGTTATCGTGAGTTATTCTGCCTGATTTTGAGAGAAACATACCTTCATAATAATTTTGAAAAAGGGTAATATAAGCAACAGTATTTTTTCAGTGTGGTTTAAAGCCACTTTAAAAGCTCTGCAGGCTGTGTGGGGCACTAGCGCACATATACATATGTACATTCCATTCCACCCAGATAAAATTTCCATTAGCCAACCAATACACTCAGCTTAATTTGTAATGTGTTTTATAATATTTTAAATACGACACAATTAATGTTTATATATAGTTGTACGTAAATTCTTTAAAAGAAAAAATGCAATTTATATTTTTTTCTGTCTAAACCCGAAACATTTCTTTCACATATCATCGAAATAAAATAAATGATATTTATTTTTTTAGAAGTAAAAAATGGCGACAAATTAATTTTCGCCGATTACCGAATGTGAAAGGCATACAGAAGCGGATAGTTGAATGAACAAAACATTTACCTGCGTAGATATGTTTAAAATTATCACGTTTTAAATTAATAAATTACCATAATCAATAGCAATTGCATATTAGAGTTAAAGTGTATTAAGAATAACAAAAACAAAGCAGTAACAAAAGGTGTCAATAAACAATTGACGGTTTTGTCGTTTTAATTTATGGTTCTCTCACAGAGATATCACTAAAACACATTCATCGTTTTCAAAGAAATATTTTTCAATATCAAACACTCACTTTAAAAATTATAAAATTGATTTATATATTTATAAATATAGATTTATGCCACGAAGTAGAATCTATTGGCGTTCGTGAATATATCTTGTCAATATGAAAGTTGTCAAATGAACTTGATTCCGATCGTTCAGTTTGTATGGCAGCTATACGCTATAGCCAACCGAACTGAACATTTTCTTCGGAAAAATAATATATACCAAATTTCGTGAATATATCTTGTCAAATGTGAAAGTTTTCCATACAAGCATTTGATTCCGATCGTTATAGTGGTCCGATATCGGCCGTTCCGACAAATGAGCAGCTTCTTGAGGAGAAAATGACGTTTGCAAAATATCAAAACGATATCTGAAGAACTGAGGGACTAGTTCGTATATATACAGACAGACAGACAGACGGACAGACAGACGAACATGGCTAAATCGACTCGGCTCGACATACTGATCATTTATATATATTCTTTATAGGGTCTCCGACGATTCCTTCTGGGTGTTACAAACTTCGTGACAAACTTAATATACCCTGTTCAGGGTATAATTACCATCATATTTTTAAGAGAGCGCTGACTTCGGCATTTGCTTAGGGCGGTGAATTGTCTCGGGCCGGCCCTGGAATTATATATATGTACAAATAAATAATCAGGATGACGAAACGAGTTAAATTCCGGCCTGTCTGAATGTCCGTAGTGCAAGCAGTACTTGAGAAAAAATTAAGATATCGTCATGAAACATGGCATACTCGTATGTGTTTCATAGAGGTTGGCATTGCAAAGGAGCGGACATGTTATAAAATGTTAAGAAATAATATCCAGTAATAAAGCTAATGAAAAATAATCGCTTCTGTTCCTCAATAAAAAAGGTCAGTACATATCCAAGAGCGAATTTACCTTAGCCGTTATTAAAAAAGTAAACCTAAAATGAAACTACATACATATATCTTGATAAGTTGAGAGATGAAAGTGTGAAATGCCTATTTGAAAGTGAAATTAATGAACAAATAAATGATATCCCATCAGGAAGTGCAGAAAGTATATGTAGCGACGTAAAAGAGATAATTTGTACTACAGCAAAAAAATCTCTTGGTGTAGATAAGAAAGAAAATAATAAAAATCATTGGATTACAGATGACATATTAAAACTAATAAGTAAACGCCGGGAATATAAAAATAAAAACATTGAGATGTATCGACAACTGAATAGAGAAATAAGATATTTATATGATCCGTAATGCAAAAACAAATTGGATAAACAATAAATGCCAAGAAATTGAAAGATTACAATTTTTACATGATATCTGCCATTTACACAAAAAATTGAAAGAGGCCACAGGTATTCATCGTAAAAATCCGCCCTCAATCCATATAAATGAAAACAATGAAGTAGTATTTGACATAAATTAAAAGAAAAGTATATGGAAGAAATATATTGAGAACGTTTTTTCGGATGGCAGTAGATTGAACCCGAACCTTCATCTCCATCACAGACCAACTGTGCTCAATGAGCAAGACGCAATTTGGCTTTAGAGAAGGTCTTGGAACACGCGAGGCATTGTTCCATATACAAGATTGGGTTCAAAACTGTAAAGATGTCCAAAAACATGTATTTTTATATTTTATTGATTATGAGAAAGCTTTCGACACCATTAAACACGATAAACTTATGGAAATTCTTCATTCTATGGGAGTAGATGACAAAGAGATTCGTTGCATAAGAAATCTATATTGACATTAAACTGTCAATGATGCTTACCATTGGCGATATAACCGAAGAAATATTTATTTCACGAGGTGTAAGACAAGGATGCATTCTGTCACCCTTGTTATTTAACATATATTACCAGTAAACCAGTATTGATCAAAGTGTGAAAGTGAACGGTATTTTCATCAATATATACACTACTCTTATTGCCGATAGCTTGATTGGATTACAAGAACTTGTAAACCGAGTTAACTTATGTAGTGACGAATATGGCCTACGCATTAACATAAACAAGGCGAAGTATATGATTATTAGTCGGAAAAACATATACAATGACACACACCTCATGATTAACAATATGCCCATCGAAAGAGTTAAAAATTTCAAGTACCTTGGTTGTCAGATCAATGAAAATTGGGATGATTGTAAAGAAATAAAATGTCGAATCTAATTTGTGCGAACAACTTTTCTCAAATACAAAAACATATTATGTAGTCATGACCTCAACATCACAACCAAAATACGTTTTTTAAAATGCTATGATTGGTCAGTGCTTCTCAATACCATGGAAACGTGGACTCTAAAAATCAAAGATATGAACAAGCTAGAATCCTTCGAGCTATGGCTTATTGCGTATAGAAGAATCCTGAAAATCCCATGGACAGATAGAGGTACAATCAGTGAAGTTTTGAGAAGAGCCTACCTGGGACATATTATGAGGTACTCTAAGTATGAGCTCCTACAATTAATTATCCAAGGAAAAGTTGAAGTAAAACGGGGTATTGGCCGTAAAAAAAATTTCGTGGCTTCGAAACATTCGACTATGGACAGGAATCCAGAACGTTGGCAACCTTATAGATGTGGCGAGAGACAGAGAGAAATATGCTATGATAATTAAAAACCTGTGATTTTTTAATATACAAAAGATATATTTAACATGTACGCATTATATTATTATGTTATTATTAATCTTATTAATATTGTATATATAATTAAATGTTATATGTTCACCAATTGTCGAATACGAATTGGCAAATAAAGAAGAAGATGGGTAAAGCTAAATGAATCCTAAATGAGATAGGCTAAATATATGTCTAGTAACACACTACAATGTTTAATGTCTTCAGAAGCTCCAAATACAAAGTACACGTTTTCGGCGTTGTCTCTTCAAAGTTAAAATGTTATTAATAAGCTTCGAAATTTTTCTTAAGTCAGTTTTCGTCAGTACGAGGATCATAGCTATCACCTTCTCTCGCTTCACTTCAGAAATTTTTACAAGTCTGAAGTAAACACTAATGCCTGATTTCACTGTCCATACTTAAGTTGTGCGTAAGATGAAACAGAAAAATAGTGTTTTACAGTTCATACTTAAGTTATGCTTAAGTACTAAAAATGGGAGACTTAAGCAGTGCTGAAGTAACAGCTGATTTTTGTTTTGAATTTTCAGTTATTTGTTAAAAGAAGAATAATAAGAAATAAGAAATTAGTTTTTGGGAAAAAATATGGAAACGGATTGGGATTTCCACCAGTTCCAATAAGTGCTCCGACTCGCTAGCGGTGAAATTCAGGGTTCTTTTGTTGTTTTCATCCATTTTCGATATAACTTTCCTCGCAAATTTATGTATTGTTTGGATGACATTTGTAAAACATATGTTGAAATTAAGCATTGACTGTAAAACGCAAACGACTACTCAGTCTGCAACTTAGCTTGCTTAGTCACGATTTTATTTGGGCACAACTTAAGTATGGACTGTGAAACCGGCCATAAGAAGTACTGCAATTCTAAAGAAAGGTAAGTATGTACAGGTATAACGAGTTCACAGCGTGCCCATTGCTTAGGTAA